>NC_142030.1:72420853-72720853 GCF_982192425.1 Myodes glareolus
TTACTCACTGAACCAATTAGGTTGAGCTGGAATTTTTGAAAGCAGGTATTTATCTCCTTATAAAATGGCATGTTTCCCTGGGACCTAAGACATACTGTACATGAATATACACAACTACAATACAGCTCTGCTGTCTTTAACAGCTCCATACATAGTCTAAGTTATTCAGTACCTCAAAACCATGGTTTAGAAAAAGGTTATTGTGTAGCGCCATGGTAAAAAGGAATTAAGTCTCTCAAATATTCCTTTAGAAGTATTAAAGTAAGCTTAAAATAAATAAAATGAATAAAACCATGATTTCAATGTAGAACTATCAATAAGCAAAACTGAAAATAATTAAATGTGGCCAGCCCAAACTGCCACAGGAAAAAAAAAAAGTCTCTTTCTTTTACTTATATGGCTATTTAGGTTTTTTTACACAGGTCACCAGAGGCTAATTTTCAAATCCACATCAGAAGGAGTATTTGTTAAAACAAAATTAAACAAACCTAAATCCATGATTCAACAGAAAATGTGACAGACTCCTTAGGTGTGATGCCAGAAATCAGCTTCAAAGGAGAAAGATGGTGGTCACCCCCAGACTACAGACCACTACCATGGCTTATCAGGGCTCCCCATAAGATAGGAAAATGGACCAGGGCTTGGGATGAGCCTTCTGGCGCACACTGGATACTACACATGGGATGGAGTAAGGCTGATGGCTAGAGTAACCACCTTAAGAGAAATGAACTGGAAAAGACATATACTCTACCCCCAAGGAGCTAATAATGCTGCTTCCCCTACGGCCCAATGAGAAGTTGATATTGCAACATTATAGTTCCTCTTTCTCTCTGCTTACCCCAAGGATCAACAACCGGTTTTCACTGTACTCTATGTCCCTCTTCTGGCCCCGCAGTTGGTCTCTATAGGAAAACTCACTGGAAAGAGTACACTAGCTTCACCTTTGGCTTAGATGTGAGGACATTGTTGGGAGAAAAGAAGAAATCAAGTCATCTTGACTAACTGTCACTGAACGAAGCAGGTGAAAGCACTGAGCAGAACCAGCTGTCACCCTGCATGCATCTGCTTCAAAGGCTGTGGGTCACTGAAGTGTCCTGTGGCGGCAGCGAGGCCAGGACACCACAGAACTCAGCCAAATCTTCTCAGAAGGGCTTCCGACCCCAAACCCACGGCAGTGAAGCTCCCTTCAATTAGGAAGCTGCACTGACTGCTGTTCCCACTTCCTATCAGCTGAATTTGTCTCGTCTACCTAGGAGTGGCCAGTCATCTTTCCCTGGCCCGGGAACTGAGGGTACGCAGTAGCGTCATTTGAGGGGTTGAGAGTTTCCTCTTTGGATAGGACAGTTTTGGTGAGGTCAGCTCTAGCACAGCATGCTCCAGGTTGCTACGGGAACTACTTACCCAGTCAGAACGTGCCTGAGCACTGCTCAGAGCTCCCAGGAGCGCCTGCTTGGATAGGATGTAGAAAACCACAATTTACTTCTTCTTCTTAAATATCTACCACCAGAGTCTTTACAGAGAGTCAGAGTTCGTCCTTCTCCATCATTTCAAATGCTTCTATATCTTCATTCCAGTCTGCTAATATGGAGTCTATAGGCTGGACCTTTTTGCCCCAGCTAACATTAGGATTGGAATCTTCCTCAGTTTCTGATTGTTCTTTAGGCTGGTTATCTAAATCTGTACATTCACCATCAAGACTTGTAGTCTCAAGGCTTTCTGTGGAACTAGGTATCTGTTCAGAAGGGGCTAAGCCAGCAGTTTCTTCAGTGTCTGCTGGAGACGATGGCTCTGAGTGAGAATCTAGAGGGCTTTCGGGGGTCTCCTGATCAACCAAGTCAACTGTTTGAGAAAGGGAGAGCATCTGTTCCGCGCTCTGACTCTGAGAATCATTTTCAGAAGATGGCTGGTCTTCACTTTCCATTTCAGGGTCTGTATGGGAAGGAAACAAGAATCACTCTCTCTTGAAAAGTGTACCACACTTACCACTTTGCCATGACATTAGGAGATGCAGCAGTCATATCAAGGGAGAACAGTCAACACTGGCACTGAAGGCAAGGTCTTCCAATCAAAATTCTGCGTAGTTACAGGCAGAATGTACGGCAGTGAAAAAGCCACTCCAAACAGAAAGGAGTAACAGTAACTAATTGCATAATGCTAACTTGGATGAATATTAGTGACAAAAGCACTAAACAAAATGCTAAAATGCATAAAAATTTCAACATATGACTACAACTTATTAAGCATCATGGCTAGAGATGGTTCAGTGACTGAGTGTGCTTGCTGCACAAACATTAGGACAAGAGTTTGGAACCGACACCCATGTAACTAGCTGGTGTCTCACGGCTCCCTCTAACTCCAATTCCAAAGGGTCCTACAGTCTCCATGTGCATGCACAAGCATGAACACATGTACACACCTGCACATACAGTCAGGCACACACATGCACGCACAATTTATTAATACCTAAATTAAAGAAAGCTTGCACAAGGAACATTCTAAATGGAATACATTTTAATATTTTAATATATCATTGCAAAATTTTGAAATCATATTTCTTGAAAAAAGTGAAATTACCACTCAGTGATCCATTTAGATTCAAACAAAAAAAACTGAATGGTTATAGGTATTAATATGACTCATCAAATAAAATATTGTCATAAAGACAAGAACTAAGATTATTAATAAAACTATTACTGTATATCTACAAACTTCAATTATTCTGAAATACACTAGGAGCCTGAGTAGGTAAAGTTTTTGTAATGAATATAAAATATAAAAGCCCTGGATACACTTTCCTTAGTTCCTACATTAAAGTACTTAGCCAGCCTTGTCACCCATAGGCCACACCCAGCTCAGCCTGTTTCTGCAGTACAGCCAGAACTCTCTGGTTGTCCACTGTGCCTGGTGCCAGAGAGAAAATTAGCGAAAACTAACACCATGCCTAACTAACACCTTTAAGATCTTACAGACCGACGAGAAAATGGTATTCACAAATACTGGGTATTTATACAGTAAGTGAAAAGCTCCACGTTCTATAGGGGAGATTGGTGTGTAGGAAAGCTCGCAGTAATACCATCTGAGGGCTCCTTCGGAAAGTAAGCAGAGACCTACTATGAAACCAACTAACCTTGAAGGAAAGAAACCTACAGGCGAGCATGTATAGTCACCCTCTCAGGTAGGAATGCCTTACTGGGGAAGTTTCTGTGCACACCTACACCCGCACATGCTTATTTTCTCAAGTTCATACACTTAGTTTTGGGGTGGGGTGATGGTAACTGTCACCCATTGGCTTGAGTATTGACACTTGGTCCCAGGTGCTCACAGTGGTGCGACTGGGAAGGTTTAGGAAGTGAAGTCTTCCCAAAGGAAGTGCTTCGCTGGTGGTGAACTCTGAGAGTTTTATAGCCTAGTCCAGCTTCACTGTCTTTATTTTCTGGTTAGGGTTGAAGATGTGATCTCTCAGCTTCCTATTCCAGCTGCCTGCTGCCATCATGGACTCAGACCCTGTGGAATGTGACCCAAATCCAACTCTGCTTTGTGCCGCCTTTGCCGTGGCATCTCACCACAGCGACAGGAAGGTAACCAGCACAGTTCTGGTTTTTGATTTGGAGTCAGAAGAGTTACTGCTGCACTACGAGCCCGGCTTTTTGTTGTTGTTGTGTGTGTGTGTGTGTGTGTGTGTGCTTTTTGTTTTGGCAAGGGAGAAAAATGTCTTTTTTCTTTCTTCTTTTTTAATGCAATGCCTTATTTTCTTTCTTATTATGTTACCATTTCAGTTTTCTGAACTGTGAAGGAGGCACAATTAAGTAAAGTTAGGAAGCCATGGGGTGAGATAAGAAAAGGGAGCTCAGAACTTACTACACTAGTCGACTGGAAGTTGAGAAAACTAACAAAGTCTTCGAGTTTACTTTTTAATCATATTATTTTAATCTAAAAGGATGGCCCAGGTCAGGGTTGCCCTGTCTAGTAACAAAGACTACTTTTGCCCAAGCCCCTTTAGAGGATATATGTGAAATCCAGAATAATATATATCTGTGATATATATTATTCTGGGTGTCTAGCTAATGTCATAAAATCACAGAATAATCAGGGTAGATATAAAAAAGAAATATAATTATTACCTATATGCTTATATTGTGACTGTATATTAAAAGTGAAGTGTGATGGTCTGAATGAGAAAGGCCCCCAAATGCTCACAGGGAGAAGTGGCACTATTAGGAGGTGTGGCTTTGTTGGAGGAAGTGTGTCACTACGGGTGGACTTTGAGGTTTCAGATGCCCAAACCAGGTCCAGTGTCTCACTCTCTGCCTGCATCGCCCAGCCATGACAGAAGTGGACGGAACCTCTGAACAGCAAGCCAGCCCCAGTTAAATGCTTTCCTTCAGAAGAGTTGCTGTGGCCATGGTGTCTCCTCACAGCAATAGAAACCCTACCTAAGACACTCTAATTTTAAGAAATACTACCAAGGTTAATAAAAAAAAAAAACTGGTAAAGAAAACTAAAGTAACTGCAAGTACCAGTAGCTCCTCAATAGAGGTGTCAACAATTAAAGGTGAAATCATATATTTTTTCATAATATAAACAAAAAACTACAAAAATAAATTATGACAGGTCTAAGGCTCATATTGCTTAATACTATATAATTATAAGAAGAAAAAAAGAAGAGCTGATTAAATTCACAGGTATGCTCCAAAACAGGAACTTGTCACATTTAACAGTTTTACACTCTCTATAAAAAAGATATGTGAATATAGGATTCCAAAATGAATCCATTTCTACTTCTTTTAGTTTTTGAACTACATGAAACTGAAATTCAGTAAGGGAAGAGCTACCATATGAAATATATCCCAAACAAAGCTTCTAAACTCCCGGCACAGGAACAAACAAATGATAGAAGAGAAGAGCAGGTGCTGCCCACTCGGCTTCTTAAAGCTCCTGAACCCACAGAGCAAGGAACAGAGGCGGCGGCAGCCAAGTCAGCCTGGGCATGGAGAGGAACAAAGACTCAAAGGAGTTGAGGGAGCCAAATTGTTATGTCTTCACTCGCAGGCTCCCACTGCCAGTGAAGAGGGTACGACAGTGACTCAGAAACACCAGGAGCAGAAGCCCAGCGAACATCAGGGTTCTTACTAATAAAGGGAAGATAACGCTGGTAGAAGACTTGAGTTTGAAGTTATACAGTCATTCATTGGCCAGCACTTTCTACGTTGACTGAAAGGAAAGTTCACAAAGGTAAGAAGACCTATATAATAAACACTTTTGCAACAGAATCACTGAACTATACTGAAGAAGAAAAACTAACATTCTGCCAAGAGTGGGAAAAAAATGTCATACAGAAGGGGCACCTGAACTGGGTATAGAATGGCTGAACTTGCCATAGGGGTGTGAAAAACAGGTAAGGTAATCCACACAGAAACATGGTCTGCTTAGAGAAGGGACGGCAGGCAAGCAAGGCTTCCTGCCCACAACAGCAGGCTGGGCCTCTCCAGGCAGGCAGCCATCTGCCCGCACAAGGTCATCCGCACTGGCATCAGACCCTGCCCAACTGTCTTCCACAGTCCAACCCCAGGACTGCAGCATCGCAGCCTACTCTAAATGGAGTTATCTGGGGACTCATACTGCTTGGCTTAAATTCAGGGCACTTTACAAGATGGGATTCTTTCTCATTTTAATCTCACCTCCATTTTCTGTCTGCCTTTTTACCAGACAAACACTAATACAGTGGGAGCCTTGAAAGCACTTGTCTCCAGCCTTTGGGGCACATAGCCCTGCTCTGTAGCCTGGAAGCATGGCAATGCACCGCACTCTAAAATGCTGATTCTTTCCTCCATAATATTAAGGAGCAGAAGAAACTGAGCTGCAAACTGTTTCAATTTAAAGGTCTCCCACACTTTTTTATTTGGGAGACAGGCTTGGAATTATTAAATATCTTTAAAAACTCAAAATTTGCAGCAATGAGACACTAAGAGACACAGTGTTAAAGGTTTTGTTCAAGAATAGGGTGTGGACAATGTAACATTTAGGGTGTCAATGGTCACCCTGAGGATGCAACATCTCCACTTGATGAACTTCTAGAGCCTCAGCTTCTGAAGAATGTGTAATATTTGAACACTGTTGCTACCAGATAGCAGGACAGCATCAGATATAAAGATCCTAATAGTCACACTTATCAGACCAAAGGTGGGTATTGTCTGGGGGCTTCTATCTCCTGTAAGTGCAAAGGACACTGAAGACATTCCGCTGCCTGGATTAGGTGCTTATTACAGGAGAGTACTTACATAATTCTAATTCCCAAAACCAGGAGACAGAACGATCTTCCAGGTCCTTTTTCTTGTCTCTTAAAGTGCAGGTAAAGAAGTGCTGCACTACAATTGCCTGGGAGTGTGTCTACACGTGGGATTCTGACTGACTGGTCCACCACAGGCACATCAGCCAATACTGACACAGGTGTAGCACACAATATGGTGATGGTATGGGACAAATTAATGATGACCACTGCAGACTTTAACTTCTTAAGAGTAGTATCCTAAGTGGATAAAGTGGTTGATCTGAATAAGCTATTATCACTGATTTCTCTTACAGTGATAGATATTCATCATAACCTGTTGTCTGGCTAATAGTTGTACATTCTCAAAGTGCTATTACATACACAGACCTTAACCCCTCTATTAAAGGTGCACTCTAAGACTAACAGCTCAACAAGTTACAGACTGTCAAAGTGCTTTAAAGCATCATTTATGTAATGTCTTTTTACTGCAGTTTTTATGGGAATACTATTCCTTAACAACTTTTTTCTAGTAGAACTGACTGCTCTTCCTACCCTTCTCCTGGTGTGGTGAGCATGTTCTTTACCATAATTACAGTCTTAACTCCTGTGTGTCCCTCACCTCCACAGGAGCTTATAAAACAAGCCAGTATTTTAAATATTTTACTTTTATATAAATGAAATGATCCAAAGTAATTAATTTCTTATGCACCAATGTTGCTATCAGAGTGACTCTTGCATGGGCATGGACTAGTGAATTCACCTAGAGTATGGAATATATAATTAATAGAATTAGTTATAGCAGGATCGATAAAAACTTATTATGGGACAACTGACTGAATATGGAAGTTATTAATTGCATTAAGCCATATATTATCATGATATTAAGTGAAACAAAATTATATATGTATATGTGGGTATCAGACACACATACATATATAATTGGTTTATTAATGCAAGATACTTACTACTGTTAATAATGTAGCTTGGAATCATTTTACCTTTTAATATTGCTGCTGAAATTCCAATGGTAGCAGAAAACAGGGGGAAAGCAAAGGCATTAAAGCATTATACAGATTAGTATTAATTTGCCTGTGTTTGATGCACAGCAGAGGAGGAAAGTTGAGAATTTTGAAAAGGGCCCCAGGAAAAAAGAACTCAAGTACATAGGTAGGTTTAAGAAGATCGGGACCTATTTGTGTTCTGTTCCGACTACACATCCTTACACACCCAACTCATTCATTCCACTGCTCTTAAGTAACTGGCAGTTCAAAGACTCTCAAAGACCAAAGCAATATAAGAAGACAAAACATGGACTGGAATAGCACTGTACTGTTAGCCTTTTCAAAAGACGTCTCATTGGGCAGTCACGCTGAATTCAGTTAGTTTTTGAGGATCTGTTAAATACCCTATGGGCTATAACAACCCCTTACAGATTATACATGCCATTCATTTAAGGGGGACAGGAGACACAGTTCCCAAATCCTCAGGTGTGAAAACTCTGCAGCCTTTACACAGTGGTTTCCAATAACTTTCAAATTACTAACAACCCTTTAGCCTAAGGAAGATTCTATATTCTTATGAGTTAAGGTATCTTGCTGGTTAGGCAAAGCCATTTGTACCTCCTGTAGTATAAAATCCATGTGATAAACGTATATAGCAGCAGGGAGACATGCCTGCATTTCTAATGCCTCCGTCAACAGTGGCCTCAGAGTACAGGTTGCTGGTGAGACTGCTACTATCATATTGTATACACGTAAAAAATGTAATTCTAAAAGCATTCTAATTCAGTCATCAAAGCAAATGTTTTACGATTTATAATAAATTACTATTAATATTTTGTAATATTAATAGCAAATTATAATAGTTTATTATTTAATATATATAATTTAATGATACAGTAAAAATAAATGCTAATAATATTAATAAAATAAATATAATAAATTACTATTATTTCCAAGAGAAAAATTCTAAACCATTTTCTAAAATATTTACTTGTTTTACCAGCAAACTAAAAATAAAAAAAGAAAGCCTGTGCCACTTTTGTGAGGCCCTTTGCTCCCGGGCTAACAGGACTAGTGCAGCGGCACCGCTGTTACCTCGGTCTCTGGCTTTGTCAGAAAGGAGGACCTCCACCTCCTCGTGCTCCCGGATGGCATCCAGGATAATGTTTCCTTCTTTGCTGAACAGGAAGAGCATGGGGATCTTGATGTCGTCAGTGTCCTTCCCATCACCTGCCATCTGGAACAGAGGGGCGGTGTCACTGCTGCTCCCCTCGTTGTCATCTGCTCAGAGAACAAACACAGCAGTCAGGGCATCTGTCACTGCGGAGACACGCTGCTGCTGCCGCTGCTGCTGCTGCTGCCGCTGCTTTTCCTACTGACAGTAAGGAGTTTATGCTCCAGGAAAATATATATAATCTTCAGATCAACTAATTTTATGATTTAGCCTAAGAAAATAATTGAAAGCAGCAAAAACTCTAAACTCAAAGAAATCTACTGGAGTGCACAATTATAAACGGCTCTCAATAAATTATAATGAATTACTTGACACAGGAAAACAGTATATGAAAAACACAAATTTCTATGATTATGACTGGAATATTTTCACATGTTTAAGGAAAAGCCTGCAAATGAAAGAGTTTAGTGATCTGGATCACACAGGTAGAACTACAAAAACTTTTAGATTTCATCTAATGGATGTTAGAGTTTGAGTATTCCTGACTCAAAAACTTAAAATGCTCTGAAATCACAAATGTTTAGACCAGGGATTACTTAACTAGGAATAAGCTGAATTACACAATATTGCTATTTCACACTGGTTACGCAGCACTTAAATTCTCTGATAGTGTAAGTACCAATCACATCCACACCAGCATGACACAACCGTCTCCTGAGGAAAATGGCAGTGCCATCTCACACACCACTTGCTTCACAGGCCCAACTAAGTGGCCAACACGATATGTTCTCTTAGTAATTGATCAAAAGATGGCTGTCTGACCTCCAGTTCCTCTAGCATCCTACAACTGCCACCCAGAAAAACTGCTTCTGCTAGTGGTGGGTGCAGCCGTGCGAGGGACTCAGCCTGAGGGCTTGGCTGCCTTGTGAGAGCTGCAAACACAGAGGGAGCAGGTGTGGAGGGCTGAAGAGGAGGCGCAGCCGCCAGAGAGCCCAAGACCAGACAGCACTAGATGGAGAGAGACAAGAGAGGTGTCAGCCGTGTCAATTCCAGCTGTATGTCTGACTCTTTGGCTGAAGGAAGAGCACCCCTTTCCACAGAGTGAACAACCTTCTTTCTTAAAATAACAAGTAAATTATTACCTCCCGCTGGCAAATGAGTCCTAAGGTAAGTTGTATTTCTAGTATCTTTAGTCCTTGTAGTAAAAAAAAAAAAAAAAAATGAAACTCAAATTTATTCAAAGGAAAAAATGTTTTGTCAGAAAAAAAAATCTTAGGAAAAAGAAGTCTCACACACTCCTGTTAAATTTCTTTTTAAAATTAAAATTTGTGAGAAGAAAAAACATGATTTCCTTGTTGTTCCACAGACCCCAGTGTAGAATTGTGCATCAACAGCTACTAAAGAAAACGTCTGACCTGACCGTCTTTATAAGTCACAGAGCACCACAAAGACTCCACCCAGAAACTGAGAAAATCTTCAGACAGAAAGGTACTTTTTAAGATTGATGTACACATCCCACACTGTTCTATACTTCAGATCTCTGTTTTTAAGTCTTGGTAAGTAAAAAATGCTCAAAATTATAGTGACAAAATCTATTAAATTCTTCAGTAAGAGTAGTCTCAGTGTGAAAATAGCCAATGATGGACAGGATCACTCAAGGGGCCGGGAAATGGTTCAGTTGGTACAGTGCCCACCACACCAGCAGAAGGACCCAAATTTGGATCCCAAGTGATCAAATAAAAGCTGGCATGGTGATGTTCATTTGTAACCGAGCACTGGGGAACAGGTAACCCCCATAGTTCACTGGCTAGTCAATCTAGTCATTCATGAGTTCTGGGCCCAGTGAAAGACTGCTTCAAAAATGAAGTGGAACAGTTGGGAAAACACTAATGTTGACCTGTGGCCTCCACATATATGAGGACATAAATATCTATACACAAACAAATTTGTACACATACACACTAAGAAAGATTTAAGTCAGAAGTCAGCAAAATGTCCTGTAATTGGCCAAAGTGCAAATGCTACCAGCCCGCATTCTCTGCGAACTACCCATTGCTGTGACTCAAAGCACTCAGAGACAATATCCATATGACTTCACGTGGCTATGTCTCAGCAACACCAAAACTGAGGTACGAGGTGGAGGAGGGCCACACCTCCTAGTCTGCTAAATGTGGGTTTAAGTTGTTAAACACAATTTCTCCTATAACTTTTTAACTAATGAAATTTATTCACTTAAATCAACATTTTAGTTCCCATACAGAATAAACAAAGGGAACAGTAAATAGCTTTTGCTGAAACAGATCCTACTACTTAAGTGGTCACATCTTCTGTTTTTCATGATGCTAGAATCAAAAGCAGGACCACTGAGCTATAACCTCAAACCTTTAAATGTCTTATGGACTTTCAATGTAGAAATGAATTCTAATTAAGGAAAGGGAAATGGAAAATGGACTTTCCTGGTCAATTCACAACTGATTTGTCTTATAGCTCTTTCTAAATGCAAATGCCTTTTTACCTTAAACATGCAAAATATATATTCCTGCTGCTAGTCATGGCTTGTTAAGAGAGAAAAAAAATGGGGGGGGTTGGGGAATAGCAAAACTCATAGGCTAAAATACAGGGGTAAAGCTGGTAATTTGTAGTTTCAGTGGAAAAACATCCACTGGGATAAAAAACCCTAACAACTAGTGCTTATGTGCTTCCAGTATTTGGAGCTTAAAAAATCTTTCTTCAGTGGGAAAAGATCTTCAGTAACCTCACATAAGACAGAGGGCTGATCTCCAAAATGTATAAAGAACTCAAGAAACTGGTCATCAAAAGAACAAATAATTCAATTTAAAAAAATGGAGTACAGACCTAAACAGAGAACTCTCAACAGAGGAATCAAAAATGGCTGAAAGACACTTAGGAAATGTTCAACATCAGAGAAATGCAAAACAACACTGAGATTCCATCTTACACCTGTAAGATGTATTGCTGGTGGGAATGCAAGCTGGTACAGACGCTTTGGATGTCAGTGTGGTGATTTCTCAGAAAATTAGGAAACAACCTTCCTCAAGACCCAGTAATACCACTTTGGGGTATATATCCAAAGGATGCTCAATTGTGCCACAAGGACATGTGCTCAACTATGTTCATAGCAGCTTTGTCTGTCATAGCCAGAACCCAAAAACAACCTAAATGCCCCTCGACCAAAGACTAGATAAGGAAAATGTGGTACATTTTCACAATGGAGTACTACACAGCAGAAAAAATAACATCTTGAATTTTGCAGGAAAATGGATGGAGCTAGAAATATCATTTTGAGTGAGGTAATTCAGACTCAGAAAGACAATTATCACATGTACTCACTCATAGGTGGTTTTAAAACATAAAGCAAAGAAAGCCAGCCTACAAACCACATTCCCAGAGAACCTAGACAACAATGAGGACCCTAAGAGAGATATACATGGATCTAATCTACATAGTAAGGAAAAAAATTCAAGATCTAAGTAAATTGGGAGCATGGGGATCATGGGAGAGGGCTTAAAGGGAGAGGAAGGGGAACAGAGAAAAATGCATAGCTCAATAAAATCAATTTTTAAAAAAAGCAAAAAAAAAAATCTTTTTTCTGAAAGAAAAGACAAGTGAAGCTGGGCCAAGGCTGCACTGCCATTCTGTGGCAGAGCCACTAACTGCACCCACAAGTTTGCGGCTCCAAAGCCTGCCACCCTGTGGGGGAAGGGAACTCTCTTAAAGCTGTACACTGGGTGGCTGAGTGTTAATCCTTCCCTGGGGACTTTAGATCTCAAGGGCAGAGTTTCTTTTCCGGGGTGTGGGGCATTTTCACAGCACTCCAACTCCACCCTCATACCTCAGCCCAAATACTGACCTTAATATACGGAAATCAGTACCTGGGTTTTCAAGAACTATAACCAGAAAGTATCAATTATCAAGTCCTTTATGGTGTCAAAATAAAAAATTAAAAAATAACCTGATATACCCTTTGATAAGATTTTAGAAAAAAAAGGAAAATCGCCCAGATGACCTCTTTGTGATCAATAAGCTGATACAGAGGTGTACTCACCAATAACGATACCACCAATGGCTCCAGCATTCTGGATGTTGCGGGCCTTTTCTGCAAACATGCACTGTCCTCTTTGTATCAAGGCAATTTTCCCCATCACTGCCTCAGGGTTAGTGAGCTCTGAACAACCGTTATATGGTTTACTGCTTGCAACAAATCCTCTTGTCTGTTGGGAAAAAAAGTAACCTAAATCTTTTATCTTCTTCAATTACAATCTACTCATTAAGTTCAGTATCGTGAGTTTTAAGGGAACTGAAATTCTCTCTCTCTCTCTCTCTCTCTCTGTGTGTGTGTGTGTGTGTACACGTAGAAACTACAGATCAATCAACAATCTCATCTATTATTCATCAAAAGCCATTTACCTCACTTTTTGAGACTGGGTCTCTCATTAGAATTTGGGGATCACAGATTAGCCTCAGCTGGCAGGCTGGGGAGACTGGGGATCTTCCTGTCTCTACCCCCTCCTTGATGGGATTAAGAGGGCATTAACATGCTTGTGGAGCAGTTGTGAAACAGGCCTTTAGTCCCAGCACTCGGGGAGACAGAGGCAGACAGATCTCAGTGAGTTCTAGGACAGCCTGATCTACATAGTGAGTTCCAGGACAGCCAGGACAGTTAAGAAAAAAACGCTGTCTCGTAAACAAAACAGTAAGAGGGCACATTAACATGCCTAGCTTTTATGTGGGTGCTGGGGCTGAACTCAGGTCCTCATGTGTGCCCAGCAAGCATTAATAACTGAGAGATCTCCCCAGTAGCTGTATACCAATGTAAGACTGCTTTAATTTAAATGCAGGAGGCTGAATGCTACAGTAATGTTTTGTTTTGTTGTGGGGACTACAACCAGGATCTGAGCTGAGTGTGTGTTTCTGCCACTGAAATGTGAACTCAGACCCCAACTTCTAAACAAGAAGCTACTAAACAAAGAAATTAAATACTTACGATTTTAATTTCAGTATGCGTACTGGAGTGCACATACCTCTTTATGTTTAGACAGATCCAGCCCAAACTGAGCTGGTCCAGCAGTTAAGACTACCCTGCCAAAAAATGGGTGGGAAATAATTTGTACAGCTCGTGGAGGTAGCTGCTGCTCTTTCTGTTGCTGACTTGACAGTTCAATCATCTCCTGCATGAACCGCAGCCCATCTTCAGCGTCAATTGAACTGGCAGCCTATGAAAGAAACAGACTCAGTTCAGCTCAGCTTTCCTTCCTGAAAACTTCCCCATCTATTTGACTTCTGAAATTATAGACTTATGCATGGAATTTTCCCTTTTAGCTTAGGTCCCCACTAAATAGTTTTGATCTACCTTGCCCTCAATACACTACTTTTAGGAATTAAATTTTCTCAACAGCATCATGTGTCGCTTTGATCAGTGTCTCTTCCCCACCACGGAAACTCTTTGATGGAGATTTGAAACTGTGCTTCTATCAAAGCTCAAGCACCCTTTTGCTATTTATCTCTATTGGTTTCCCCTTTAAGGGAAAAAGTTTTTTGCCTGACCCCCATCTTTCCTCTTCGAAACTCCAAATTAGCAAGCAGATTCCATAAGGCTCCAGACATGTGGTAAGCACCTATTCTGTCCCCACGGTAAGACCAGGGAGGCAGTCTGTAAGTTTGTGTCTAGTGGACAAAGACATGCAAAAGTTAACTATGTTAAGAAAGTCTAAAGTGAAAAGGCCCAAGGGAGTAATTGGTTCTGCTTGTGTATAACTGAGAACTAAGTCTCAACCACAGAGAAGTTGAAGATGTCCATCACAGGAAAAAGTTGCAAGGGAAAAAAATAGGCTTTGATGTAGAGAGTCGGAGGGCAGAGAGACACTGAGCATGCAAGCGCACTCTGAAATGTCTAGCTCTGGGAAGAGCTCAGAGAACGATGAGCGTTTACTGAACGGAAAACAGAGGAGGAGCTGAGGTAGGGACAGGAGAGTGACAGAGAAAGAAAACACGACTCAAATTACAGCAGATGAAGGCTGAGATGTACAAACACACAGCAGATGTACGAAATCTGCGTTCAGGATTGAAGTTCAGGATGACTGCTATATGCATATGTCCAAGAGTCATCTGTTCAAAGCTAGTGGCAGAAACAGAAGACTGCTGAAGAAAAAAAAAGAGAGAAAAAAATATCGTCTAAAGTCGTAGACCACCCTACACTGGAAGTCGAGCTACCGCCGATTCTATAAGGCGCACAGTGAGAACTGAACAGGAATTGTGTTGCTACCCTGGGAACCAAAAAGAAGGGAAAGTTTTAAGAGGGGGAAAAAATCAAGAGTTAAGAGAAAAGTTAAACTGATTAAAGATTAAGAGGCCATGAGGTGGCCACTACTTCACTGGTAGCCTAAATGAAAGCCCTGGCCCCACGCTCACAGTCTGGGACATAAGGACACAGGGTACTTTTAAAGGGAAGATGGAGAGAGCAAGAAAATGGATAAAATTTGAGGGACAAGTGAGGTTGTGGGAAAGTTGAGTGAAGGTTGTCTGAGTGTGCTTGCAGCTTGTAATTATTCGGGGTATCACGCTCTTCAAAATCAATGTGCTAATAAGATAAATAAATTAAAGGTCTTATATTATAAAAACTTTAAAGTAAAAAAGTATGTTATCTTTTACAGGTACAAATATATTCAAAGCTTGATTTCTATGATGAACGAAATACCTAGGTTCACTACTTTTTGGAAACTAGTGTGGGATACTATTATGTAAATATTAAAATTAATCAGTGACTCGAAATAAAATAGTGAAAAGACAATAAACTGAGATTAAAAATTTAAGTTTAAATCCTATTTTTGACTGTATTAAACAAATTACCCAAATGGCTATGCAGAATTAGGAATGTTCCCAGAGAGCTTCGTGTATGTCAACTCTAAAGTTTACAAGAGCCAAATGCCATCACCCTATTGAAGCTAAAGAGCAAAGACAGCACCTAGCCCATACAGCAATGTCTTACTTGGATTGCATGTTGGACCAGCTGGACTCGCCCATCTTTGAGGTGAATCAAACTCACCCCCATCTTCTTCAGGATTTCTAAATGCTCAGGGTTAGTGGCCATAAAATCTCTGGCTCTCAGAGGAGGTTTAGCTCCACTTCTGAAACTCTCCTCTCTGCAAAAAGGAATCAGAAGCAAGGTTTATAACTGTGCATTACAAGCAGTGAAATATAAAAAACAAATAAGAATAATCTTAGTCGGCATTCGCAGAATTGTTAATTTCAGAACTGGTGAAGCTGGGGTAATTTATTTTCCTATGCGTAATCTGATTACTAATAAACTGTCACTTTTGTGTGTGTGCATGTATTTCAATAAAATAGATCATTATGCTCTCTTTCTCTAAAAGCATATTTTTCTCACATTTTTTTCAGTTTTAATTTTTTAAAATTGTATGTCTATTGTTTTGTATGCTTCTATGTCTGTTCACCATGTGCATGCAGTACCCTTGGAAGCCAGAAGAGGGCATCCGATCCCCTGGGACTGGAGTTACAAATAGTTATGAACTGCCCTTTGGGTACAGGTCTTCTAGAAGGGCAATCAATGCTATTAACCGCTGAACTACCTCTCCAGCCCTCACAATATTTAAAAGCAAAACAATATTTTCATCAGTGGATAAAAATGCCCACTTCATTTTTTTTAGCCCCCTTGTTGTCAATGGCCTTTCTAATAACTATCTATATAGAAGAAAATAAGCTCATTTATGTGCCTCCCAAAAGTTTGGTTAACAATCAAGAAGTAAGTCTAAAAACAATAAAGACAAACAAAAGCAAACAAAAGCTGTCTTTGTACTACGCAGAAACTATAGACATACGGAGGAAAGCATTTTCTTGTACAAGACATAATGAAATAGTTGATGAATCTTTTGTGTCTAAAAATGTGCTAGAGAAATTTAAAAATGTTACATACTGTTTGTTATTAAACAAAAATAGATAAAAGTTCACATAATTTCTATTCAATAAAACTACATACCTCAGTATCTGATCTACGTGAAGTCTTTTTGACTACTCTTACAGCTCCTTAAGCACTCTGTTATTTACTGTGAATTAACTTAGTATTAGCAAATATAAAATAATACATCTTACACTCTGATGATGCCTCTTGGACAGCTCTTATCCACCACATTTTTCAAGGGTTCACGGATGCTCTGAGCATACAATGGATCATTAGGAAAAAGAATCTGAGTGTTTGGACAAGTCCAGTCAAAATTACTATCATCCAGTTCTGTGTATTCTGAGGTCTGAAACATAAAAAAAGTATGTAACTAATAATAACAGTGCTATTTAATATTATGAGTATTATGCATACATAATAAATTATAATATATTTAATAATATGAGTAAAAAGGAACTATTTTTTATTAAACAAGAGTGATACCCTAAAAGAAAACGAGACACTCTTACAAGGACTTGCCTCCTACCGTGCATATATTAACTGAACTAATTATGGGCTGCTTCTTACTTAGAAAAATAAAGTGAATATACAGAAGTGAAAGGATGAGTAAGGCATTTAATTTAAAACTCACTGTGTTCTTCTTAGAGATGTTGCGATTTGTGGTTGAGAGCCAAAGGGGTAACAGATGAGCTTCTGTTGTGAAGATGTAATCTTCTATGTCAAAAATAATATCTTCCTTATCAGCAAATAACAGATAGAGATATTTAAACATCTCGGCCAAGAAAAACGAATCCATTCTAAATTGAAAAGTCACAAATAAGTATTTTAAAATCCACATATCAATCATAGAATCAATACAATTCAAAAGGTCAAAGAATCACAGCACCTCGATCCTCAATTCTCAGAATAACTTGGACTCAGGTATATTGCAGTGGCATAAAATATCAGAGGAGCTGCCCACGTCACAGGTACATTTATCTCATCAAAACTTCACACCAGGCTTTTAACAGGCTTTCTACTATGGAGAACCAACAGCTCAGAGGCAATTCAGATTAAGTTTATTAATGAGTCCCATCTAAGAGTCTTTCAAGTCATGTTAACACATGGATAAGGCATGTTACTTTAATGACATTTGCTATGTGGGTATTTAAGTGATATAGAAGGCTTTAAAAACAAAAGAAATCATTTATAAAAGTTCCATGAAAATGAACCCACAGCCTCGAGATTATAAGCACATCTTTGTAAATATCATCTCCCAGACTGTTCACATGGTTGAGGAGAGAAATAAAAAGGGAAGCATGCACATGCCTTTACATATAGTTCAATGTTATATTTTAAAGAGAAATTTAAATAAAATTACATGTCAGTATCGGAAGCAGATGGAATTGTAACATCGGATTTAAGTAAATTTCCTGCCTTCCACAACACAGTGCCCAAGGTTTTGATGGGAACAAATGATTGCAGCTTACTTCACAGGTTGTACAGTACCATGCTTCTAGCCTAGCTCAGCTCCTGACACATCACAGGTCCTCAAGACATGTTTACTAAATTGAATGCAAGTTCAAAGAGCATTACTAAAAACTGATGGGAGCCGTAAGGTCTGGGCTTTGAAGCTGAGGCTCCTCTGCTATAGAGGTCTCTGGCCTTTGGGACATTTCCTAAAGACTGTGGCTTCTGTTTCCTGTTCTGCAGGAGGAACAAAATGGCACACTTACGTATAAGATTAAGACCACAGCTCTACTTTCCCCTATATCTAAACGGCTGTGGTGGGTGTACATGGGCTACGCAGATGTGTGCTGTATGTGCACATGGAGCTGATGCTGACCTCGGCTGCCTCCATCGAATTTTTTGAGACAGTCTTTCACCGCACCTGGAACTAATCAGTTGGTTGCACCAGGTGGCCAATGAGCTCTGGACATCTTGCTTCTGCCCCTGCAACTCTGGGGTTACAGCTATCTGTGAACATGCCTGGTTTTTACGTGGGTCCTAGAAATCATACTCAGGTCCTCATGCTGTGCAGAAAGCACTTGACCTACTGAGCCATCTCCTGCTGTAACATTTGAAAACTTTGTGTTCCATTTTGGAAATCTTGTCAGAAAAAAACCTGTCCTGTTAGTCTACAATACACTTATCATAATTCAACCTTTTCTGAATGCCACATTGAGGACTGCAGATTGGTGGGCAGATTAATGATACTGAGAAAATGTGTTTTGTAAACATTTAAAAAAGAGTAAGACACAATTGGATCACTCATCTGTAGGTATGATCTAGCTGTATGTAAAGCCATAAGCATATACACAAATCCGAATGCATAGGCATTACCCATGTCTGTCATGACCTCCAAATTGTGCAGCATTATCTTAAGCATATTAGAGCAGGGTCTTAAAGATTTTCAGTTTTTGTCATTTTAATTATTTTTAGTAATCACATAATATTAGGAAAATAAAAACATCTTCCTCTTGAAAAAATATGTAGCATGTAGATGCTTGTGACCTACAGGATGATGTCAGTACATCAGAATATGCACCCTAGAACAGCCTCTCACTAAAAGCTCTCATGTGGAGAGCACTGGTCACAATCCCAACCCCAAATTCCTCCTCATAATTTGAATGGAAAGAAATTATATTTTTATATTATATTATATTATATTATATTATATTATATTATATATAAGCTGCAGGATACTAAAAATTGGCAGTTCAGCCAAAAGACTCCTGAGATGATATTTAACCCTATAATTTTGTACAAGAACAGAAATGAAAATTCCTTAGCATAAATATAAAGTTCTAAATTTATGCTTTAAAAATTAGTTTCTCAAGGTGAAGGCAGAGAATATTTTTTATTAGCAGCCTAGAGTTAAGTATCTGAGACTAATGGAATCAGTAAGAAATTCAGTGTGAGTTGAACAAAAGATAGCTAAAAACAAACAGAAAAATCTTTAAGGGCAGTTAATAACATAGTACAGTGAAGACTGCAGTTTGAGGGGTAAAATGCTCCCCTGTGAAACAATGAAACCACGGTCTTCAGTAGGATACAAAGTATACACATATCAGCAACACCCAGCCTGACTCCAGATGCTATTGTGCTGGGTGCATCCTGAGTATAATTAGTGCTGTGTGTGTGTGTGTGTGTGTGACAGAGAGAGAGAGAGAGAGAGAGAGAGAGAGAGAGAGAGAGAGAGAGAGAGGAGAGAGATTCTGTTTGAAGCTAAGGAAGAAATTCAGTATTTAACACACCCACCAAGCTACACCCCAACCAACAGAATTCAAGAGGTAGTCTACCCACTGGAGTACAACCAGAATGGAGCAAAGGCAGTGGTGAGAAGCCCAGCAACAATGCCATGATAACCCGGGTAGCGAGGGAGAAGGCTCGAGGGAGGGCTGATAAATTCTGAAAGGTGAAAGTGTCACAGAACGGATCACCTGGGCCTCTACTCCGCAGCGCGTCCTCATCGCACCACAGCACCTATCAAGCCATTTCTTCACACCGCCGCCCTCTCACTGCCTGCAAAGCCTCGGAGGACCAGAAGTGGGTCTTGTCTATCAACCCTGACACTTAACAGAGTGGGCACATTAACTATGGTTTACGCCTCTGTAACATGGTACTAGCCTCGTAAGAGGCCTTCGCCTCTCTAAGTTCTTTCCCTTGGGTTCTTCATCTTTAAAATGAGGATTGTAGTGGAATTCTACTCCCAAGAGTTAAGCATAAAAAGGGCTCAGAAGAGCACCTGGAGAGCAGGGAAGTGCTGGTCCGTCTTTGCTTTCCTTTTCTGCCATCTGTATGTCCACTTCCCCAACCTAGCCATTCCTCATCCGCTATAGTCAGGGAAGGGGGTCCCGAGCCTAAGAACTATTTCTGAAACACCCCGAGAAAAGGACTAAGGGCCAGCCTTGTGACGTTATGAGTACTGTGTCCCTCATGTCTACGGTGCCTTTGCCTAAATCCATTTTTCCCTTCTAACTCCTGCTCAGGACCCAGGATTCTCCAGAAACATTTCAGAGAAGACCACACAGCAGCTTGCACTGTCTGCAGCACATCTGAAAGTCTGTTTATACATGCTTGTCTTCATTAATGCAGTAGCTCAAAGGGCATGAGTTTCTCTAATCTTTAAAACTAGTATAATGACAGCTCCTAACAGGCCTTACGAATAGTTACAAAATAGATGTTTGCCAGCCAAGTGCAAAATCAAGCTTTTGGTTATTCAGAGATATGAAGTCTAATTAAATAGCAGGAATGTGACAACTACATTGGTCAATATGTGTGCCCTTTATCACGTGAGTACTTCATGACACCCACATCTACCTAGTATCCAGTGCAGTATTCTAGTATTCAGAAGCCACCACTGGTCTCCCCACTAGGGAAAGAATCAGAATGCACACTGACCATGACTATGCTGTTAAAGAATTCTTAACTGAATACAAACCATAATCCAGCTCTTTTATTATTTTGGTAAGTTCTTTTACATACTATTTTAAAAAACATTACAGCACAGGAGACAATGTTTCTATGTCCCTAATAACAGGTTCTGATAAATAATCTTCATGTATCTACTTAATAACATCAGAGTTCCTACTCACCCCAAGCACTGTGACAAATAAATACACACACACACACACACACACACACACACACACACCACTTCAATTTAAAATGAGTGGATCCAAGAGTTTTTGAAAACGAGCACAATGAACTAAGGTTCGCATCCTCAAGGACTCTACACTGTTTCTCTGAGCCCCAACAAGCAGCTCTATTTTGTGCCGTATCCGTCGTTGAGGAAAGGGAATAAGTGCTTGTTACCTGTCTTCATGACTCCCAGTGCGAACATCCTTCATGGCAGCAAATCCACAAGGCACTCGAGCATATTTATTCAAATTTTCAATAAGTGTTTTTCCTACTTCAAGGTAGTAAGGGTCTCCTGTAGCCTATGAAAAGGAGAACACAGACACAGCATATACGCTGCCATATACCCATACTCGTCCAGTAACTACCGAGAGCTACTACATGCCAGGCCTCGTGTCAGTCACTAGAATACATGTTACACAGGACACAGATTTGAAAATATACGATGGATTTGGTTTACAGAATTCCTTAAACAATTGAAGCCATAAGCTTCAGCCTTTAAGTTACTTTCTAAATGCTCAAAAGAGCTCCCCAACTGAAGTGGGGAGGTTGCCTTAGGACCCAGAAATTTTATTTTATTTATTTTATCCAAATATATATTTTATAAAATAAAATATATTTATTTTATCCAAAAATAAAATTTCCCTTTGAAAGAAATCTTTGCAAGTGATTTTTTATTTTCATTTTTTTCAGTTTTCATTTTGTTCATCACCCTCTTCTTTACAGCAGAGATGTTCACAGTCTTCAGGAAGGATTTACTTATAACCAAGTTGGGATATTAATTCCCCGAGTCTGGGGTTTGGACCTGTAGCCTCTATCCTGGTCTTCACAAGGATTCTTGAAAAGGCATCACATTTACAAGATATTTTACATCTTTCTACAATTTGATAGCTAAATGAATGCAAATAATGATAAATCCAACCATTATAACACTAAATACTAACTAACTGTTATTATAAAAGAACAAGAAAGTAGGGGGAAGCCAAGAATAATAAGTTTTCTTACTTTATATAAGAAGTAGGTACTTTCTGCAAACTCTGGTCTTAAAGGATGCTGAGCCCAATGGACCCTGAAATCTGTAGTAAATGCCTGTACAGAATAACATATAAGCATAAAAATGTGACTGAAAATTAAACAAGCAGTTCTAGAATACAAAGCAATATGTATAAGAGGTAAAAATAATAAATATACAAGTCACCGTAAACTTTCATCCATAACATACTATTGTTGTTAAAATACATTTTAGAACCAAGCCTTTAAGTTATTTTTATTGTGTGATCATGTTCATGTATGTGTGTTCATATATGTAAGTATGGAGGTCAACCATGTGTGTTGCCTCTTGAGACAGAGGCTCTGGTTGGCCAGTGTGTCCCAGAAATTCATTCACCTGTCTGGAATCACAAGTGTGCACTGCATGGGTTCTAGGGATTGAACTCAGGTCTCCATCTCTGTACTGCAAGCACTTTTCCAACTCAAGCAGCGTGCCAACCCTACCTGACCTTTAAATAGCCAACTGGACCAACAAGGAACTCAGAAAAAAACAAGAATGGCACTTAGAAATGCCAATAAATACGACCTACATTGTCTAATAACTGAGTTTTCCATTTGTTTCTTTCCTTTTCTCTTGAATTAGTACTTTTCTGGTGTTCTAATTTCCTTTTCTTTAATTGACAAAGTTGTGTTTATGATGTACAGCATACTGTTTTCATATACCTACACAGAGTGGAATGTTAAATCAAGTAATTATGTCTTATCTAACACACCGTTTTTGAGAAACACTTGACACTCTGTGTATTTCCTATTGTATTTTCATCTATGTATTTTCTACTCTAGGCAGTTTCAAGTATGTATATTTTATTGTAGCCTGTTTCATTTTATAATAATGTCAAATCCTCAGTAAAATAAATCAAGAAATTACTTGAAATTAAAATTAGTCTATATGAAAGTTAATCTATAACCGTCAACAGTGTTTGCTGTGGGACAATGGTCTTGTACCTGTAAAGTTTTGTCAGTTGTACTGGTTTAATAAAATGCTGACTGGCTAGTAGCCAGGCAGGAAGTATAGGCGGGGCAACCAGAACAGAATTCTGGGAAAAGGAAAGGCTCAGTCTTCAGTTGTCACCCAGACACAGAGGAAGTAAGATGAGAATGCCTCACCAATAAAAGGTACCAAGCCATGTGGCTAACACAGAAAAATATTATGGGCTAATTTAAAATGTAAGAGTTAATAAGAAGCCTGAGCTAACAGTTCAAACAGTTTATAATTAATGTGGACGTCTGTGTGTTTCTTTGGGACTGAATGGCTGCGGGACCAGGTGGGACAGAAACCTCTGTCAACAGGTGTTCTTAAGCTTTTTATTTTCTGTGTATGGGTGTTTTGCCTGTGTGTATGTCTGTGCTGATTCTCTGGCACTGGAGTTAAAGATGGTTATGAATGGCCATATGGTGGTGAGAAGGAAACCTGTGTCCTCTGGAAAAGCAGCCAGTGCCTTAAGCATATCTTCAGTCCCAACAGTGTTTTTTTCTTTTTAAGTAACAAGAATGTAAGTGATCAGTGTATTTAGTTGAAACCTCATGTGATTCATCAAAAATATGAGCTTTTTGTAATACAAAGCCTTGCACTTGAGGGTTAATAAAACTATACCTTCCAGAGCTAATGCCTTAGGAAACACCTATGTTAATGGAAAGTTTATATATTTCACAGAGAACAGAAAGAACAAGGCAACACGTCACAAAATGTGTAAAGGTGCATTTCTGGAAAGCCAAAAAACATGTTTTCAGTAAGTATCTCTTTACATCAGTATAGCAAAGACAACTATCATGGATGCAAGGTTGTTTAGAAAAAGAGCGATTTCCAGTCAGCATGAAGACATTCTCAATATCTTTTTTCCTTTGGGTTTTTCAAGACAGGATTTCTCTGTGTCTTTGGAGCCTGTCCTGGAACTAGCTCTTATAGACCAGGCTGGCCTCAAACTCACAGAGATCCACCTGCCTCTGCCTCCTGAGTGCTGGGATTAAAGGTGTGTACCATCACTGCCCAGCTTATTCTCAACATTTTTAGGATGAGTTATGATAACCAAAATTATACCTAATAGACATAACTTTCATCAAACAAGCTTCAGAATATAAACAGTAGTAAGATCCACCAGATAGTATGCACCATAAGCTAGAATGGGGCCAGCAAGATAGCTCAGCGTGTCAGGAGGCTTGCTGTGCAAGCTTGACATGAGTTCAATCCCTGGAAACACATAAAAGTAGAAGGAGAAAAGTGACTACACAACTCAGTCCTCTGATGGCCACATAGGCACTGTGGTATACACACACTGTCCCACAGTCACCGGCTGTGCACACGCACATTGGCACATGATAACAATAAAGTTAAAACTTTTTTTTCAAAGTAAGAATGAGACAGTATTAGGGCTGGGAATACATGTCAGTGGTAGAGCACTTTCCTAGTGTGCACAAGGGCCTAGGTTTGTTCCCCATCAATCCACAAATGTTTAAAAGAAACCAAACAACAAGAGGTGGTGGTTAATAGTACATAGGAATGAGTTAAAACAGGTTGAGAAACAGTAAGCTTAGACTTTTATAGCAGTATCATCATTATCCTAAATTAGACCTTGCAACACACAGAAAAAAGCAAAAAGATTATATAATATAAATTTAAAGGAGTAACCACACTTTAAAGATATTTTCTATCTTTAAATTTAGAAAGTATATATAGATATAGACACATAGATATATGTAGATATAGGTGTGGTGTGTGTGTGTGTGAAGGAGAATATCAAATATTATTTGCTTACCTCTGGTAAAAAATTGTGCTTTTTAATCACCTGGTATAACATTTCATGAGTTTCAATAGCAGGTCTAATATCACCCTTTAAAACCTAGAAGTCAACAACAAAATCACTTAGTATAAAGCATGAGCTAATTTTATCTATAACCATCATATTACAAGATTAGTACAATTTTGAAATAATAACTTTATCATTCGATTTTAGAGATCATAAATATATTTAACTAAAATAATTTCATCCTAATATTAAGAAAATAGATCCTTTACCTGCAAACCTGGAAAAAAGGCAAGCAAAGAATCCATCCAGGTCCGAGCATTCAGCATTGGTTTATGAATGTGCACATCAAGAAGGAGAGGTGGCTGGCTAATATACCTCATTATGGCATCATAGTGCTGAAAGATCACAACAAAACGCTCAGGAAAGTAGATGTAAAAAATACTACACAGCACAGTAAAGGAATTAATCCTGAATAGATATATAGATAAATTCCCTATATGTCAATCGATTATGTAAATATTTAGAGGGAAAAAAATGATGTACTTTGCTATAGATTTTCTCAGTCTGATGCAGAAGTATGAGTATAATTCAGTGGAAGAATGTTTGTCTAACACACCCAAGGTTTCAAACCTAGGACAGGTATACATGCCCTACATGGGCAGGTGCACACACGCACACACACACAGAGATCACAATTTATACAAATATCTACTAAGATGCTGAAATGATTTAAAACAAAACAAGGCTAAAAACACTGGTTTGTGCCCACAATACTAGAACTGGGAGGCTGAGGTAGGAGGAAGGAGTTCAAAGGTATCCTAGGCTTATACAAGATCCTTTATCTTTAGAAGACAGAATATTAAAGACAACAATTAATAAGAGGCTTTCCGGGGCTGGGAGGATCCATCACTCACTACAGTGCTCACTGCAGAGTATAAGGAACGTGAGTTCAGATACCCAGGATCCACAGGAAAAAGCCAGGGACAGCATCATCCTCCAATCCCAGTGTTCAGGAGGTAAAAACAGAAGATCCCTAAGGCTGGCTGGCCCGGCCAGTCTAGGTAATGGGCAGGTCTGGGTTTGGTGAAGAGCTTCTGCGTCAATAAAGTAAGGCACACAGCATCTGAAGACAGCACTCAAGCACACACACTTGTGCATATATGAACACATATACACAGCAAAGTGGGGGTAGAGTCTTCTGAGAGAAACCAATTTGAACATCTCTATCTAATATGTGATCAGCTCATGGTTATGATGCCTGTAATATCCTCTGGTCCCATTGGAACAAAAACATCTTACAGAGTTTAGATTTTTTTTCCCTCCTTTATCTAGGAAATGTGGTCCCTTCTCTGCTAACATAATATTCTGGTACTCGCTACTACCAAAACAAATGTACACAATCACTATTACCACTCTCATGGTCAGCTAGCTCTGTTTTTTCTGTTCTTAGAATCTCCTTTCCTCTTCTTCTGTTTATCTTATATATGTCTCAGCTTTGAAAATATGACAAGAAATACTAATGAGCCAACAAAAATTTACTTGTCCTTACTCATCTCTAAAAAGAAAAAGAAAAAAAATCTCACTATCAGCAAATAACATATGTAGAGGTTTTTTTTTTTAGTATTCAGAAATTTACTAGGACTTAAAATTTATCTATTTTTATTTTATGTATATGTGTGAGTACCTGCATGAGTATTTGTGTACCACAGGCATGACCAATGCCTGGAAAGGCCAGATGACATTGGCCCACCTGGAACTGAAGCTTAAGGGGGCTGTGAGCTGCTATGTGGGTGCTGGAAACTGAATCCAGATCCTCTGCAAAAGCAGCAAGTGCTGTTAGCCACTAAGACATCTCTCTAATTCCAATTTAATAGGACGTTAAGGAAGCTGTTTTGCTAGCTCAATTACTATTATTGACAATTTGGCATATGTTTAGTTACTCTGTCCATAAAAACTCTGTAGTCTCCCCAAACACCTGGTGGAAAAGCTCCAGTATTCCAATTTTGTAGATGAGCAATAAAGGCAACCAGAGATGCTCACCCACCCCAAAACACACGGCCAGTATGCTGCCCAAACAGGATGTAAGCTAAGATCTCTCTCCTATTTTGAACTACAATGTCAAAACATATCACATATGTGATGCAGGTGAACTGATGGGTGAGCAAAAACAGAAAGGAAATCCTGTTGAAATGAACACAGTGACAGCTGACGGGTTTGCTATGTTAGCCTCAGCTGCTTCAGGTACAAAGCAGCCAGGGTGAGGTCAACCCTCTCCTTTCCCAAAGCTTCTCTCTGTGGTTCTTGTGGTTCTTGTCTGGAGTGATCAAGACTGAGCCAAACTTCCAACATTTCAAACAGAACTGGAACCCAGAAGTGAGAGTTAGCTATACCTCATTCCAGTAACTGTCGGCTATGTTCAGAATACGATAGGTCAAACCCAAACGTAGCGGAATCACACACTGCCAGAGCTACACACTCCCTGACAGAAGATGAAAAGGGAACTTTCGCGGAGTGCATCGCTCACACATCGCCCTGTCCAACACCAGAGAGGGCTAAGAAGCTCAACAACACATTAAAGACAAACTTTTAAGAAGGTCATTGAGGTTGTTAAGTTTTCATCAATCTTGGAATCAAACGGAATTAGCTACAAAATTAATAGAGAAATAAATCAACTTACTGTATTAAATCTTTCCAGAAAACTGTCATCTCCAAGCAAGACATAGGCTTTCAACAGATACTCATAATATGAATCAATCCCTGCTCCAACTCCACTGTCTACAAGAAATACATATAAATGTAGTCCTTTATTAAATATGTCTGAAAATGCATAGGGTATACAAATGAGGACACTAGTAGAGCAGAGTAAAAACAATGTGCCACCATGAAGAGTTAACATAAAACTGTACACCCGCAGAACTCTAACCCAGCCTGCTATACGAATAACAGCTCCCTTGTTGCAAATAGCTTGTGTTTCAAAGTTGCTATATAAAATTGATTACAATTTTCTCTTATTTAGAAAATTTATTTCAGCATGTCTAAGCTATATGGAGGACAAGTTAACAGTGATTTAACCAACACAAATCGAAAAATTAAAGTCTCTATAAAAAAATAGAAATCAAGTTTTAGCAATTAAAAGCAAACATTTTTAATTTAAAGGCCCAAAAACTGCTGAAAGAAAAAAAGAAACTTATACCTAAAATTGTAACAACATTTTTGTAAGTTTTTCTTTGTCTTTGATATTTATAGTTCTCCAGAAAGAAAGAACAGATCACATATTAGGACACAGAAATAAAAACAATATCACATTTTTTATTTTTCAAGATAGGGTTTCTCTCTAGCTTTGGAGCCTGTCCTGGAACAAGCTCTTGTAGACCAGGCTGGCCTCAAACTCACAGAGATCCACCTGCCTCTGCCTTCCAAGTACTGGGATTAAAGGCATGCACCACTACTGCCTGACTCAATCTATATATTTTAAGTTATATGCAAAGTACACATAACTAAAATAATGCTGTGGGATGTATCTCTATATGCTGTGAATATGTGTTGCTCTCGTTGACTGATAAATAAAGTTGCTTTGGCCTGGCAAGACAAGATGGATCCAGGTGGGAAATCCAAGCAGAGATACAGAAAAAGGATGGAGTCTGAGAGAGGCCAGCAGCAGCCCAAGGAGCAATGTGCCAGAGCATCCCTGGTAACACCACAGCTATGTGAAAATACATAGATTAGTAGAAAAGGGTTAGGTTTATGATGTAAGAGCTAGTTAGTAATAAGCCTGAGGCATCAGCCAAACATTTATAATTAATATAAAGCCTCTGAGTGGTTATTCAGGAACTGGTGAGCAGGAGAGAAACCTTGTTACAAATACCCCAATGAAGTCTGCTATTATTTAAATAGTGAGGGAGGAAAAAAAAAAGAGGGGAGAGGTAGAGAAAGAGAACAATAAGCCTGAAGGAGTCAGTCAGAATGAAATATTGATATAGTATTGATATAGCAGAAAAAGGTTGGGGAGGGGGAAACAAAGGGATAAGAGAACACACTCAGCTTGTATTTAGAGACATATATATCAATCAAAAACAAAAGGATGGAAAAAACAAAAAAGATGCAACATACTGAAATAAATGAGCCTACGTGTATTAAAAAGACCAACAGATTAAAATATGAAAAGCAATACAATCCATGTAGATATGTGCAAATTCTACAAATGACACATTGACAGCACAAAGAACTTGCAAGAAGTGAAAGCAGGAGGATGGGGAAAGGTGAATCTGGCAAACTGCAAGATAAGGCGGACAGAGGACCTGATGGAGAGGATCACCACACACAGTGTTCAGCTAAGAGACAGCAATCTAAAACAAATGCACCCACCATACTGAATGGAATATATATAAAGCAAAAATAGAATGATTTTTTAAAAAAAATCAATGCTAGAAATTATCTACTTTAATTCTTGACAGGTTAAGCAAACAGAAAATCAGTAAGGTCTCTACATTGTTGATAATTGAATGGAAATGTAAATTAGCCCAGCCACTACGAAACTCGGTATGGATTTTAAAATTTTCAATTCCATTCTTCTGACCAGAAAAAAATACCTTTCCCTTAACAGGCCCCCAATACCACTGTAACATTCCCCTCTCTGAGAAGGCAACCCTAAAATCATTCAGTAGACAGCTGAAATTAGAAGACTTAAGCCCACTTTCACCATGAAAACTCAGAGATCTGGTTTCAAAGCTGTTCACAGAGGGATGAGTGTCTGGACTGGAGTTCCACTCCTGCCCTTGTGTATAGTCTACAAGACAGAGCTCCCTTCTGACACTGCCCGGCCAGAAAAACAAGGGTGCATCTGGGAATACTCCTTTTGGGTTTCCTGTCCTGAGCTGCTTGTGCAGTCTCCACCCTTAAGAGTTAATCCAGTTGGTTGATCAATCACCAAGTGAAGGCACCGCCCCTTATGAAGGCTGATTTGCCTTAAACCATGTGAAAGAGATGAGAGGAATAATTACCCCTTTAATGAGATGATGTGCCCTTCCCAGAATTTCTGCCTTCTGTCCACACCACAGCCATGGAGCTGTGTAAGTGTGCCTGCTTTCCTGTGTTCCTTTTGTTCTATCTCTTTTTAAGTATGTTTTCCCTAACACTTAGGGCTTCATTCTTTCTCTAAAGCTCCCTTCCCCACCATGTGGCTGACCTCCATATTGGCCTAACTCAAACAGCACAGCTTTTTCTCTTTCGTTTCAAAAATCTTCCTCCTCCAGGCAGCTGCAAAGATTTACAACTTGTCTTCCCTTGGGCTTTTCTTTTAAACTCTAATTAAATTGTCCTCAAGCAAAGAAGAAGAAGAGGAGGAGGAGAAGGAGGAGGAGGAGGAGAAGGAGGAGGAGGAGGAAGAGGAGGAGAAAGAAGAAGAGGAAGAAGAAGAAGAAGAAGAAGAAGAAGAAGAAGAAGAAGAAGAGAGAGGGAGAGAGAAAGAAAGAAAGAAAGGAAGGAAGGAAGGAAGGAAGGAAGGAAGGAAGGAAGGAAGGAAGGAAGAAAGAAAGAAAGAAAGAAAGAAAGAAAGAAAGAAAAAACTTTAGAAATCAAACTACCACATGATTCTATTATACCTCTCCTGGGTGTATATCTGAAGGAATCAGTTGGCACAGAATAGAGATAGCTACGTATTTACTGCAACACTATAGCCAAGCTATAGTGTCCAAAAATGAACAGCTGAAGAAAATGTGTCTGTGCACATGTATGTACTCATTCACAAAGAATTGAATTATGCTGAGTAGCGGACTGAATAAGAATGACTGGTCCCCAGAGGTTCATATATTTGAATGCTTAATCAGGGTGTGACACTATTGAAGAGAGATTAGGAAGCTGTGGCCTTGTTTGAGTAGGTATGGTCTTCTTGGAGTAAGTGGTCACTGCGGGAGGGCCTTAATGTCTCAAAATTCCTTGCCAGACCCAGGGTCTCTCTCTTCCTGTTGCCTGGGGAATATATTATCAATGAATACATGATGAATATCTTTAGAAACAAATTCTCTGTGGCTTGTACTATTTCCTCAGGCTAGATTCTAGAAGTAAAGTTATTAGTCAGGCGGACTAATACCATATCTGTGACATTCTGGTGTAGGAGGTCCTTCTGTCTATGTGTTGCTTTCATTGGTTAATGAAGGAACTGCTTTGGGCCTATAGCAGAGCTGTAGGGGAACAGAGCTAGGCAGAGAAAACTAAACGGAATGCTGAGAGGAAGAAGGCTGAGTCAGGGAAACGCCAAGGATCCTACAGCCTTGTAGAGGTAGACGTGCTGAAACTTTGTTGGTAGTCCACAACCTCGTGAAGATGCACAGATTAATAGAAATGAGTTAAATATGTAGAAGTTAGCCAATAAGAAGCTAGAGCTCATGGGCTAAGCAATGATTTAAATAATATGATTACTGTGTGATTATTTCGGTTCTGGGTGGCCGGGACAAACAAGCGGCCCTCTTCCCCCAATACCATTTTATAATACATAGCCTTCACATAGCCAGGACTGTCCTCAGGATGCCAAGCTAACTCATGGAACCTTCACAGTAACTCTGAAGTGGTACTAATGCCTCATCTTACAGACACAATACAGAGGCAAACACAAGTGACATAATCTGCCCAAGATCACAGAGCTTAAATTCCAAGAACAGGACTTCGGAGTCTACGTTCCACTCTCCAGAGGCAGAACACATACACACACACAGAGGGAGAGAGGGGGACTGTGACGTGAGACAAAGTCTTCTGATCGCTTAATCCTCGAAGAAACCAATGTCTTGTCTCTCCCTGCACCTGCAAATGCTATACGACTAAAATGTGAAAGAATGCTATCCCGATCATCTTCAAAAAAGAAAATGCTGTATTTACTACCATCCTAAGGATGTGAAGGTCTGATTTTAAAGCCCACTTGCATACCTTTGCGAACCCAGTCTCCAGTGTGAATATTGATAGTCACGCCTACTAAGTTGCTACTTCGTTGCCTTTTTTCCCAGAGAAAATCAAGAGCTTTTCTCGCATATTCCTATAATTAAAAAACAAAAGCATACTTGAAGAACTTTGTCTCTGGCAAAGAAGGGGGAAAATTATAAATCAAAGACCATAGAACCTTTTAATACTAAGCAAAATTCTTAAGATAATCACTTATAAATTTTCTTAAAATTTTGCCTTGACTTCATATTAAGAGATTTTACTTGGTGAATATCCATGGTCATTTACTCTTGCAGCAAGGTTCACATTCAGACAAGGATCATATTAAACTGATATAATTAAATACACTTGTTAAAACAATTATTACCACCTAAGTACAAAGTGGAAATCTCATAAGGTAGTCTTATTTAGCAAATCTGAAGAGAATTCACAGCTAATATGCTATCTTTGAAACTCATTTCAGATATTTTTTTAAGTGAGGCATAATTTTATTAGTGGAAAATTAGCAAATCAACTAGTCTGAGAACTTTTTTATATATTTATGTATATATAAAATTATAACCTTATAATCCCTTTTTTCATTTACTTTTACCCATTAAGTATTAAATTATTTCTTACAAAATTCTTAACTTTGGATAGAAAGATGTTATACATGGAATAGCAAATGATATCTACTGATAAAATTCTAAATTAATTTTAGGACATGAACTTATTTAGTACTGCAAGCAAAAAAAAAATCATTAAACCTAATTTGCTACTTTGTAGATTTGGCAATGGAGTGAAAATCATTTACATTCTTGATAGCAAATGATGCATGGTAATTATATTTCAACAAAGTAGACCACGACTATCATTAAAGGGTAAATTTTCAAATCTGGAAAGTGTGATACTGGTGATATTTCCCCATTTCATTTTATAGCTTAAAAACACACAGTAAAATTACAGATTTAACTAAAGCTTAAAATTGAATTATAGAACATTAATACAAAAACTCTGATTTTTTTTATATTGGTCTCCATCTATTAGGGTCAGCAGTTTTTCTGACAATGGGCAGGCAGAAAATAGTCCAGGCACCATGAGTCGTCCTGCCACTGATCGCGACTTCTCAGGCAGAGAGACAGACAGTCACTGAGCACAGTTGTGCTTTCACACTGACTTGAGGGAGACAAACCACAGCTTAGCCCTGTGGCAGCCAACTTCTGTCAAAGGCTTTTAGGAGGTTTTTAAAATCATGATTTTTTTTTCCAACATATATATTCAGAAAAACAAAATAGGCCAATGGAAAGAGTCAAGACATGGACTCTACATCCAACTTCATTCATTTACCCATGGACTGAGATTTATCTATTGACACTCATTTTCACCTACAAATGCATCAATATTTCAGAATATTAAAATTTTAATATTTAATTAAATTTAGTATTATATTAAAACACTATTTAATTAATATTATATTAAAACATATGTATAAGTACCTGTACTGTCTAATAAAGGGAAACTACTAGACAATGGGTTTATTTTAAATTTTAAGTTTAAAACATTAACCAATCACTCCTGATAAATCTGTCCTCAAGGCATCCTTTACACCCAGACAAGTACGGGGCACAAGACCTTGCTGACTTAGTCCACATCCTTATCCAGTATCTGTAATGGTGCTTTGTGTTCCCTACTGGTGTTCTGTCCATGTCACCATCTTATGACTTAAAAAAAAAACATCATCTAAGTCAAGTGTCTAAGAAAGTAGGCACTTAGGTAACTCTTGCATTCTGATGATAATTACATTCAAATGAACAGTTACAGTAGATTTTTTTAAATGTAAGACAGAGACAGACCCCAATAAAATATGTGGGACAATATAAGTCTTAATAATGAATAACTTTTCCCTTGGAGTAAACAAATTTACACATCAGAGTCTTAATCAAGGCTTATGTACAAAAGTTTCACTATGGGTTTAAATGGTTTCTGAAGGTTTCAGAAATACAATCAACCATTTGGAAGTCTAACAAATAAAGCACAGACACCTAGACATCTATGCTATAAAGAAGTCATCAAATTTACATAATGTAGTTAAAACAATCTTCTAAGAAGAAAGCTAAATTTTACTTTATGATTTGTGAACAAAAAGCGAACTTAATACAGTTGCTTCACAATGACTTCCATGCCTGTAACACTAAGATTTGACTAAAAGTACATTAAATAAGCAGTAATCCTACAACGGCAAGTCCTAATCCTTAGCCAAATGAAACAAATGGAAAGTTAGCTCCTCCTGAACCCCAGATGAAAAGCCATGAGAAGCAAACCTCAAATATTGTTGCTCCTGTGAACCGACTCAATGCAGCAAACTCAAGAATCAAGGTCCCCGCACAGGCTGTACAGGTGTCTGTCTCAGTTCCTGTTCGGGCTTCTGGCTTTCTGATGCCAAACTTTAAATTAATCTAAATACAATGAGAATGTTACCATGAGCAACTACCAAGAGACAGATGAGTTCCCAATCAGTCACTGTCAAACATCTAGGAAAATATATTCTGAGCATACACAATTTATATGGTAAATAAGTTCTAATTTATTTTTTCTTGATGATGTAATAATGCAACACCATTATAATAATATAACCATTAAAAGGGTAGATCAGTCTTAGAAGAAATTACATTTGAAAAATTAGGAATCTAGTACAATGAATGTTAAACAGTTCATAAAGAAAAATGATTGCTATGGTATATATTTAAAAGACATTAAAATTTTGTTTTTTAAGTTTTTATAAATTAATTTATCCTTTGACAATTTCATACATGTACACAATACATTCTGATTGCTCGTTATTCCACCCTGGTGCTCCTTCCCCCATTACGTCCTCTTCCCACTATTATTCTTTCATTACGTTCATTATTTATTGGCTGTGGAGGCACGCACATGCCACATCATGCATGAAGCAGTCACAAGACAACTTGGGGGAGTCAGATCTCTCCTTCCACCAACTGGACCCTGGGGATCAAACTCAGATTGTCAGGCTTAATGGCAGGAGCCTTTATGTGCACTGGATCATCTCACCAGTCTCCATCACGACTTTTTATATTTGCTCCAAGACTCGCTGAGTTTAACTAGCGCTGCCCACAAGAGTATGGAGCTATCCAGCGGAATATGGGGGAACTCTCCAGTTGCTTCATCACTGAGGACATTGACTCCCACCTCAATATTTATCCGCTGATCAATATTTATTATCTATTGTATAGTAGATAATACAATAAGATACAAAGAAATTGATCTTTGTCTTCAAGGAGCTTAAAAGCCAGACAGAAAAAAATAGGATGTATATGGAAATAGAGAAGAATAATAATGGAAAAATCACAAATGAGTGCAAAAAAAAATGAAGAACTGATTAAAAAAATAATGTGAGAAACGAGATAAAATATCACTGGTTTGGGCGTAGTTGCAAAATAAGAAAGATGGCTGATCAGATCATGGACCCTAAAGGAGAACCTATGACTGTCACTGTCCTAAACCAGTATAATTCCCAACTGCATTCTAAATACTTATTCTAACTCCCACAGACAGGCATAGCTCACTCACATCAAAGAAGCTTCTTCATCAGGCAGTGGTGGCTCAAGCCTTTAATCCTAGCACTTGGGAGGCAGAGGCAGGTGGATCTCTATAAGTTCAAGACCAGCCTGCTCTACAAAGCAAATTTCAAGACAGGTTCTGTAACATGATGGGTCCGGCTTGTTGGGGTTTCTGTCCCGCCCAGTACCCCACAACCGGCATATCCCAAAGAAAATCACACACAAGACTCCATAAGATTATAAACTGATTGGCCCATTAGCTCAGGTTTCTTGTTAACTCTTATAGCTTATATTAACCCATTATTCTCATCTATGTTAGCCATATGGCTTGGTACCTTTTTCAGCTGTCAGCTTACATGTTGCCTCTTCGGTGGTCTGGGCAGGAATGGTGGAGGGAGCTTCTGCTTCCAGAATACTCCCAGTCTCTTTGCTCCACCTCTACTTCCTGTCTGGCTTTCCCACCTATACTGCCTGCCTGGCCAATCAGCGTTTTATTAAAATATGATTGACAGAATACAGACAATTCTCCCGCATCAAGGTTCCAAAGCTACAGAGAAACTCTTTCTCAAAAAAAACAAAAACAAGAAAAAAAGCTTCTTCTGCAGCAGGTGGAGACCATTACAGCAAGCACAGCTGGTCAAAATGCAGAGAAACCATAGACCATGGAGTGCCCAGGCCAATCAATACATTTACAACACAACTCCTGCACCTACGGTTCAGGGAACATCATGGAAGAAGGGGTGGAAAGACTAAGAGCCAGAAGACGAGGGGGTCTACTATGAGACAGTGTCTTCTATATATGACAAGGAAGCTACCCCCTGAAATCTCAAGAATACAGTTGCCTAAACAAGATCTACACATCTTCTGACAATTCCAACATAGATGAAAAAAACCTCACAAGGACATGCCTAGATGAGGAACTACAGAAAAGTAACAGCTGTTAAGTTTAAAAAAATGAAAATAAAACAAAAACCAAAAGTAAATTCAATATATTACATATTGCTTTAAATAGTTTTGCATCTAAGTTTAGTAAACTAAGGGAAAATGACCAGTAAACAAAGAAATTCTCAATTTAAAATGACTATATAGCGTTGATGTCACACATTTCCTAAAGCAGTCTGGTAATACTCAAAGTCTTAAAAAGCATTTCATACTTCTTTTCTCTAGGAATTCACGCAAAAGGAAAAAATTAAAAACATACAATGTAAGATTGTTTACAAGAGAGCTATTTAAAATACTAAACCTGGGGCCCGGGAAAAGGCAGTGGTGCCGCAGCTTAGGCACAAGAACCTTTTTGGGGTGGCAGCATGTTCCAATAACCCCTGTACTTGTAAAGGCTCATACTAGCCTAGGCACACTAATGAGCGCTAGGATCAGTGAGATCCTGTCTCCAAAACAATAAAGACTGAAGAAAGACAGCCAACTTCTACCTCAGGTCTGAGCCCAACCTGCCTTCCACACACATACACGCACCAACTCGTATGTAAATAAGCATGTGCTCATACTAACATACATACAATGTGCAATACAGAAGAAAAAAAGGAAAAATATTCAAACTAGAAATTTAAATAAAAAGGGGTTTAATCCTAGTCTTTCATCAAAGAAAACGTGCCAGGCCTGATTACTCACGTGGTGGGAAAGCAATGGATATGACGAGCTCTGGGCTGAGAAGCACGCGCCTGGATCATCTGCTCAAGCACCCTCAGTCAACCATGACCACAGAAAACGGGCCTGGCGGGACTTACACTCTCAGAGAAGCTAGGTCAGGCAGTAGGGAGGGTAGGCCTAAAAGAATGCAATAAACAAGTCCCTGGGGGTTTGAGAGAGCACTAGGTATTGTTCTGAGTGGAAAAGTGGTTTCTCTGAGGTACAGGAGCAGGCTGGTTGGAATGAGAACAGCCCCATAGGCTCACATTTGAATACTTGGTTCCCAGCTGGGGGTACTATCTGGGAAGAATTAGGAGGTGTGGTCCTGTTGGAGGCCTGTCACAGGACTAAGCTTGGGAAGAGTCAAAAGCCTGCCACCGTCCCTATGTGCTGTCTGCGTCCCACCTGAAGTGTGGGACGTGAGCTCTCAGCCGTTCCTGCTGCCATGCCTGAAGACTCAGGTGTGATGGACTCTAACCCTTTGAAACCATAAACCTAACTAAACCCTTCTAGTTTTATGTTATGTGTGTTTGTCACAGCAATACAAAAGTAACTAGGTCTATCAGAGAACACCAGACAGTCTACTGCCAAGCTATAAAGATTTCTCAATGTTAAGGGACACTCAATGGAGCAGGGAGAATGCAAAAGTTTTGAATGCAATTTAATAAAAAAAAATGTTTTAGTAATACTATTTTCCCAAGTGCACTGTATAATAAGCCTGAGAATAACCACATTAAGATACTGAGGAGTAAGTGGCCCACACTGCAGCCCCCTTCCCTTAGTCTGCCCACCACAGGCTGGAAGGGTCACGCCCAGACACAGCCCTCGTTCTGGAGCTTTTCTTATGCTTGCTTTCTCACACTGCCTGCTGCAGGACGCCTGCTCCTGAATGTCTTCCTCCACACCTCCCTCTCCTGGGAGAGTAGCACCTTCCTACTCTCACAGCCGCTTCAGCAGCAACAACTCTGGCCCACACTGCAGTCTGTCTCCTCCTTCTGCAGCAGATCTACAGACACACTGAGGCCAAGGAAAGCTTATGATAATCTAATCTTCACATCACTCAAATGTAAATTAGCCAATACATCAATATAGCCTTGCTGCCAGCTTTGATGCATCTTTTTCCAGTTTCATGCGGGAGAGGAACACCTCTGATAACAGGAATTCATCCTGTAAACGACACAGACGTGTCAAGAGAGTCGCTTGCTCACAGTGACTTACTCGGGGATAAGGAAGGCCACTGGTAGTGTTGAAAGCTGGTAAGAGTCTGTAGCCCAGCTGCTTTGCCATTTGGAGAAGTTCATCATTATACCACTGCATGTATTCACCTTTTTCTTTCAGCATGATCGCCAGGGAGTGTCCACCTAAAAGACCCCTAGGATCAGAGACAAAATATTTCCTGTAATTTAATTACATGTTTATTTACAAGCTACACCCGAGGGTGTGAGCCTTTGTCCCCCATAAAATGCAAACAAAACATAAGGAAAGGCTACAGAATAATTTAATTCTTTTTGGCTGGCTACTCATTTTATAACAAACTATTATCATCACATAGCCAACATGTTAAAAACAACAACAGAAACATTGGGGCTGGAAAAAGGCCCAGGGGGTAAGAGCACTTGCTACCAAGGCTGCAGATCAGACTATAAACTACAAAACACACTTAGCACAAGCAGAGAACTGACTCCTTCCTACAAGTTGACCTGCATGCCCCTCCCCACAATACAACAAATAAATAAATGCAAAAATATACAAACTAATGTAAAGTACTTAACATTCTTAAGTATCTTAAATGTTTTTAAACCAGAAAACATCCTAGATATCACATGTATTTTAACAAATGAGCCAAACGTTTTTTTAAATAAATTTAAAGTTTAATTCTATCACCATGAAATCTTTGACTCTTACTATAAAATTTAAAAATTAAAAACACTTTATCATCATTAAGGATTAATAATCTCTAAGGAGCAAGAACTTCTTACATTTAGTTGAAGAGCAACTCACTTTGACAAGGAGATGGGACAGAAAATTACAAAAGCTACCAAATATAAGCTTACCTAACGGTGGGATGAATTAATTTTATAATCTCACACTTTAACCCTCAAGGGCATTTCTGACTGCCTGAGGAGCAAGACTGTTAACTGAGTCTCATCTGGCTTCTCTGCGAGGCTCCTGGCTAATGCTGGCCGGCCAACTGTGGAGGCTCCTGGAAACCTCAGCAGCGATCTGAGTCCTCCAAAGACTGGATGTGTGTTACAGCACAAGACAAGGCTATCCCCATGGCTGTCTCACAACAGCCCAGATGTTACCTTCTGAGCAAAGGGAAGTGTTGAGAGGCCTCACTCTAACTCGGGCTGGAGAGGGACTAACTGTGCGGTCAGGCTGCTCTCAGACTTCTTACTCTGCCACAGCTTTCAAAGCACCAGGATCATAAGCCTGAGCCACTGTGCCTGGATTTCAAATTTTCTATCTTTTTATTTATTTTGTAAAACTTTATGTTTTGGAGTGTTTCAGCAGCATGAATGTCTGCTCACCACATGCATGCAGTGCCCTTGGAGGCCAGAAGAAGACATCACATTCCTCTGGACTATCACTGGTAGTGAGGGGCCATGTGGGAGCTGAGACTTGCACCTGGGTCTTCTGCAAGCGTAGCTAGTGCTCTTACTGCTGAGCCATCTTCCCAGCCCCTCCCCCAACAATTTTATCTTTTAGGCATAAGAAACGTCTTTACTACCTGCAGAAATAATCAGCTGGAGCTTCTCTACACTAGCACTATAGCTTCAGTGCTGCACACTTACCCAAGGACTCTGATGTTTGTTTCAAAGACTGACACAACTACATCATTATCTAAATTAACATCTCTTAAAACTTTCCTCACTGCATCTTCAAATTCCTTCGTTTTGTTTAATACCTAGGAAAAGAAAAGAATGAAATAAAAGTCTTTTCTACCAAATCAAGAAAAAAAATTATACTCAGAATGAGATACTAAGTTAATGTTAGCATACTTGAAGACTCAGAAAAAATGACGCAACAAAATAATATACCCTTAAGTATATTATAAAAATGTGATACTGTGTAAAACTGAAAAGTGCAAACAATGGAGCATCTTTACACACTGACGGACTTCCAGGGCTCTAAAGGACATACCACAGGAATTCAGCGTAGACTCGATACAGGCTGGACATCTCTAAGCCCAAAATCTGAAACCCAAAATGCATCAATCTAAAATTTTTAGGTTCTGAATATTTTGTTGGCACCACTCAAAATGTTATAGATTGCAAGCATTTTAAGTATTCAAGTATTTGGGGCTGTTGGATTAGGAATGTACAGCCTGTAAAGACTATGACATGTTATAAAATACAAACTTCTAGAACCAAGTGATTCAGATAAAAAATTTTTTTTTCATACTTAGATGACAGTCAGGGATATATAGAGAACTTTTTCTTTTCCTATTTCTAGTTCTTCTTCCTTAAACATTGTACATATTTGTATATGTGCATATACTGCCCATGACCTACAGCTAGAGCTGCATGAGAGGTCCTCTGCTGGGATCTGGCTTCTAAGTTGGACCAAAGTAAACATCATCCTGCTCATCAAGCATCATCTTAGCAACTAAGCTCTTTGGGGCTGAGGTGGCTCAGTGGGTATACACAGGCACTCGCTGCCAACCCTGAATACCTCAACTTAATCCCTGAGAACCAACCCCTGCAAGTTGTAAAACAGTGTGGTACTTGCACCCACATACATATACACACAGAATAAACACATACGCACGTGTGTGTGTAAAATAAGAAATTGCCAACTCCAAAAGAAAGTACTGTCTTCACTTGACTAAGTCTAAGCCTTCACCCTATGCCACCCTTACCCCACGGTTACCCCACTGGCAAAAGAAGCAGTATGTTATGGTAAAGGCCAGGTCCTGGTGTGAGTTCTGGTTCTTTGACCTTGGTGACTTGTGATTCAAGTCAAGTTACTTCCAACTCTGAGCATATTCCTCATCTGTGAAGGAGGAGGACCTACTCCGTAGAGCCATTTTCTTAAACGTGGTCATGTGTGTACAGGACTTTAGCCAGAATGTCTGACGAAAGTACTGATTTTCAATGTTTAATATCATCACTATAATAATCACGCAGTCTAGACTCGTGACTCGACTGAAACCTCTGTGAGTTCTTGGAATAAGCTCCATGAAAAGGGGTCATTGTCATTACAAAGGCAGCTTTCATTTTCCATCTAGGAACATGATTAAATGCTATTTAGAGACTAGATGCAGTAAAAGAAGCTTGCCTTTGTTTAATCTTTTTGTTTGACAATGCAGTACTTTTTGAAATTTGATCTGATCCTAACTAAGTATGAGCGATTCCCTAAGAGTATGTGTCTAAAATTCAAGTAAAATTTAGGACAGCCTGAAATCAAAGTCAATGGGAACCTGGTTCTGAGCTGACCAGTTTCTCTTCCCAGTCCCACAAGGCACGTAAGCCCCACAGCAGCAAATGCAGAGTATGCGCCCTCCCATCACTTGGATGAGAAACAACTGCTCTCTCCCCATGGCCATCTCTTTTTCTTATTACCTGGTTAATCTCTGTGGTCTCCCTCTTAAGAACTGTTCTAATTTATAGCCACACTTCCCTCCCAAGGAGCCCAGAAGCTTCTTCAAACACACACCACAGGAGCACCAATGCCACACTTCCAAACAGAGGTTATCATTGCCCATGATCAGCTACAGAATTAATTTTAACAGACTCACCATTTCATCTGTCTCTTTATCTCCTACCAAGTAACAAAAGGTGAGTCTGGGCCTCTGCCTTCCCTCCATTGCTTCTACTCTGTTTCGGCAACTGCTGCCTTTTCAGATTTCACAGTAATCAGACTTAAAGGTGCAATGTTTTAGTGCCTGATTCTATGACAACAAGGTGAAACTAGTATTTTGAACATTTTAAATTTAAAATTCCAACTATGGCAAGAGAAACTGACTTAACATATTATGTTGTAAACAAAATAAAAATGCCTGGGTTCTGCACACTAATCACCACAAGTGCTGTTAGTATTTTCAAATTGTTAAATTACAAGATTTAAAAATAATCACCATTTAAAAGGCAAATTTAATTAGAAATACTAATACTTGCATTGATAAAAGCATGCAAGATAATACCCCCACTCTAAGTAGAAGAAAATCTTTGAAAAGTACCCTACTTTTCTCCAATTCCGCTTAAAATCAAAAGAAAATACTTAAGAAAATGATTAAAGATTCAAAATAATTTGTTCATTTCCAATTCTACAATGATCTGTAATTACTTTGGTTATTTCCACTTGAAAAGACTGAAATAAAATATTTTATAAAGTAGTATTTCATTTATTGTGTATGCCTGTGTTTGTGTGTAGGCACACATATTCCACAGTGTGTGTGTGTATGTGTCAGAGGACAATTTGGATAAGTTAGTTCTCCCCTTCCACCATGTGGGTCCTGCTGGCCAGGTTGTCTGGCTTGGTGATAAATGCACCTCCTGAGCCATCTCACCAGCCCTCAATTTGTATGTCTAATTATATCCCAAATAATGCTGTTATTACTAGTGCAGAACTAGTAATAACATTAATAGTTATAGTAATAAAATTAATAGTATTACTTGAGAACTAACTCTTTAAAAATATTAAATTCATAATAATTTGTGGTTACCCAATAAGAGAAGTTGACAGATTTCTAAATGTAGGAATGTTATGCAGTCTAGAACCACCTTATCTCCTTTATGCCTGAGAATATTTTATAAAACAGTAATAACTGAAGTCCATAGTAATGAAAATAAATTAAGACACTAAGAGAGAAACGAGAGGGCACCTGCTATCTGAAGGAATGAGCCGGAACGAGGAAGAAGTGTCGGCATTCGCCAGTGTTGTCACTCATTGCTCCTGCTCCTCACCACCCCATCCCGAGCCCTGTGCCTCCCTCAGCTAGTTACACATAAAGCACATCCTCAGTCCCCTAGGTGACAGCTGTAGCTTCCCAGGGACTGTACAGCTCCAGAACATATGCTTACGTCTGCTGGGATATTTTGTGTATCTTCTCTCTTTTCCCTATGATATGCAAAAAACCAGGGACCACTAAATCAGAAATATGACATCTAACAGTATCTTTTGCATTTTTTATTCATCTTTGCTAAGTGAAGTTGTAACTTTCAAAACTCGAGCACAGCAGAAAGGTCTAAGCAATCCACTTTCACCATGGCTATAGTAATGTCAGAGGGAAGCAGGACTAACCCTCGCCAGAACAATCAAAGAGCTGTAACCTGAGTGGATTATTTGTCTCTTTGAATATCAGAGGCACTCTCTAAGCTGCTAACATGGTGAGATTTCTGTTTCAAAATTAAGAATGTGTGGCGGGGAAAATACAGGAAAACTATCAGGAAGTAAAAACTTCCTACTACTTGAAAGATGCCTTATCTTGTTTTGTTCTTAGTTTTAATCAGCAGTTGGAATGTTAACTCAAAGTGCACATTTAGCCCTTAAAGAGGACCATGAATCATGCCACATTCCACGATGGTCTTAATGGTCCAATGATAATACACTGGAAAGACAGTATTTCAGCATCATGGTGTCTGACTCACTGTCTCGTCCCTCTACCACAAACAACTCCAAAACTAATACTCATTAACACGATCTCTATAGTACATGGTTGGAAAAGAGAGCCAAAATCCAGCTGGGGAAAACAAGGTTTGCTTGTAAGCACAGCATAAAAACTTCAGCATCATGTGGCATACATCCTGATACAACAAGAACAAAGTATTTTTCCAAATTACCTTCTTTCAAAAGCTTCAACCTCCTTACCCAAAGGCATGGGAGATGTGAGTCGATACCTTGATAAATTACTTGAGTATCTCCACTATGCTACATGATTGTATTTGACAATAATTTGACCTAATACAGCAATGTTACATATTACGTAAAGTTCAAGCTTTATTGAGAAGTAAAGATTTGAACATCGTAAATTCTTATGGCTTCTATTACATACATAGTATGCTGGTTACATTTATATTACTTGAGTGTGGATATCATGAAACTTATAAAATAAGCAAGTCCAAGAAAAATGGAACTTACCACCAGAGTATCCAAAGAATCGATCAATGTTAGGGAAAACCTAAGAAACAAGTGTAACAAGATACATATAACACTAGAACTTGAAATGCTTCATCCATGTATGTGTAAGTAGAATTATCTACATTCTACTATAGTTTTTAGTAAGCAGCTCCTCCATGTATGTACAGTGCAATGTGATCTATAAAACAACCCAACAATCTGAAACATCCTAGGTATCTATGGGGATGTATTGAAACTGCATTGACTCCTTTTAAAACAAACAAAACACAGCTCAATGTTAGGGGTCCAATCCCAGCATCACAAATAAATTAGTAATTATTAATTAAAATATATCACAGATGCATATGTAGTGGCCTCTTAGAACATGATGATGCCCGCATGTATTTTATAGACATCAAAGTTACATAGTTCTTTTAACATTACACCCAGTTTAATAAGCTAACATTGATCAGATATTAAGAAATAAGTTGCTTTTTTAAAAAAAGAAGAGAATAAAAGACCTTAATAAAACATTTACAGAAGATTTTCTTTTCCTTTCTTTTTTAAGATGTTCTTTAAAACCTGGTCAACTGTGCTAGTGAGGGGACTCAGTAGGTAAAGTACTTCAGTCCCCAGGATCCACGTGGTCAATGGAGGGAACTGACTCCTGAAAACTGTTCTCTGGCCTCTGCCACGGCACGTATGTCACCATGAACACACGATACAGAAACAAGTGAAAAACAGAATTTAAAGTGGTCAAGCCCCAGAAATGAGGCTGTCCTGGCGACTCTGACATGCCTGCTGAGCCTTCTGAAGGCCCCAGAAATGAGGCTGTCCTGGTACTCTGACATGCCTGCTGAGCCTTCTGCTCGTACTCACCTTCCCAAGGCGTCATCTACATCACCCCGGCTCGGCTCCTGGCCTCGGACGCGGCCTCTACAGGTTAAAGGCATGAGTTCGTCAGCTGGGTAAGCATGTTCCTGCAGAAAAACCTTAATAAGTCACTAAAGAATGGGAGAGAAAGTAGACACCGCTTAGAGGAAAAGGATTTAAAAGGTGGACTATCTACACAATTGTGGACAACTGAAAATGTAATGCATGCTTGGAGAAAAGCATATTAAAATTTCTTTTAAAAACTAATAATGTGATTTCCCTCCTAGAATCGTACTCTCTAGAAGTTACCACCATTAAGACCAGCCTTCAGTCCTTTAGATTTATTCATGTATTAATACACTCAGATAGATGCACATGTATTATTTAAAACATTTCTTTTTGACAGGGGGTCTCTCTATGTAACCTACATTGACCTGTTACCCACAACTCTCCTGCCTTAGCCTTCCGAGAACTGGTATTACAGGTACACACTACCATGCCCAGATAAGAGCTGGGACTTATTTTATTTTATTTTTAATGTTTAACAGAACACAGATCAGTTTAATGGCTCTTACAGAACAGTCCTTTCTCCTGGTAATGAATAGCAGTAGGGATATCCCGATTTCTCCTATTTATATGTACATGTATTGTTTGTGTGCCAACCCAGCGCCTGAGGCATATGAGACAAGCAAGCACTCTACAGTTACTGACCTACATCCAGAAACTGCATTCACAAACAGGTACTTACTGCTATCTATATCACTAGTCTCAAGTTTGTTTTATATTTTACTCAAAACACAAGGTACCCCTGTGGTTGTTTGAATGAGAAATATATTGGCTCATATATTTGAATGTTTGGTCCCCAGTTAGTGAAACTGTTTGGGAAAAATTAGGAGGTGTGGCCTTGTTGGAGGAGGTGTGTCACTGGGGTGTGCTTTGGTCCCCAAAGACACATCAGGCTTGGTCTGTCTGTTTCTCTCTGTAGGCAACTTTCAGATGAGATGTGAACTCTCAGCTACTGCTCAAGCCCCACGCCTGTCTGCTTGCCATCATACTCCCCGCCGTGATAAAAACCCTCTGAAACTGTAAGCATGCTTCCTTTTATAAGTTGCCTTGGCCATGATGTTTCATCAGTGGCCATCCAAAAGTAACTAAGACAACCCCCCACCCCAGCATGTTGGAATGTTTCAGAAATACTTTAATAACAAAGTAAAATTGTAACTCATATTTATTGTGTGACTATTTTTTACACTCTATCTATTATACATCAAGGAGTTTAGTTAGTTCAACAATCCTCTGAAGGAGATTCAACTGACTTCACTTCACAGGGAAAACCAGGACCCAGGAAATCAAGTAAGCCTAAGTCGAGCAGCTGACATGATGAATTCAGAATTCGAAGCTTGTCACCTGACTCAGGAGCCCATACCTTTCCACCCAGAACCAGCTCCTCAGAAGGTTGAATAGTACGGATACATTTATTTACTCCCGTGTGCACGACATGAAGAATGACAGGAAAACATGTGTAGACACAGTCACCTTCATACATGTGATTTCTGTGGCTCACTTAGAAACAGATGAGTCGACGAGATACTGAATTTTGATAGTTACTACCAAGCAGGATATCAATTTACAATTTACTCTTAACATTTGAGATGATTGATGCTTTGTAGTTTGCCAATCTCCTGGGTTAAAAAAAAAAAGTCTCAAGTTCCAGCATTAATAAGGATACACACCTTCTTATATTAGCCACTCTGGAAAAAAAAGCCTATTTATACGCTACTAATGACTACTTCTATTGTCAAAAGAGACTCAATAAATATGGTCTGTTATATATAAGTAAATATCTTTTATCCTTTCTTTCTTTAGTTTTTAATTTCTGTTTGCAGTGTTTTCACTATAAGCTTATAAGCTTTAAGTATGTAGGTAAATCTATTCATTTCTTCCTTCATGGCTTCTGGTTTTCAGGAATGCTGTGCCAGGCTGCTCTGAGCCCTAGAAACATTACACACACACACACACACACACACACACACACACATTTCATTACATACATACATATACAGACACATATATTTTGTTATACATATACCTATACACACAGTGTTTTATATATATACATATACACACACATATATATGCATACACACACTACAATTAAGTATTTTCTCTAACTGGGATTTATTTTATTTTTAATGTTTAATGCTATTTGTTCCTCAAAGGCCAATTTTCTAAAGTCTACTTTTTAAAGAATTCATTCTTTCCCAATTATATGAAATATCGGCCAAATTACTGATGTAACTTAAGAAACTGGTTGTGACATAAGGGCCAAACATGTCACAGAGAAAGTAATCCTGCAAAGGAAATTATAGACATATTTCATGATACTAATGGAGCAAAGTATCAAATGCCTGCTGGTCATCCAGAATTAGAAAGGAACGCAATGCCTCCCCATGCCTAGGAAGGTGCTTGTCCTGCGTTTTAAAAAAGCAAGCACTGCCTATACCTCCAGGAAGCTCTTCATACAAACAGCAAAGGCCTTAGTTTCCAGTTTTTAATACTTTAAATATTAAAAATACTAATTAAGTTTACTATTTTTCATTTTTATCCATAACGCGCAGAAAATTTTGATAAAGACTGTGTGCTTGGTGTCCTGGGTCTCTACTTTCTACATGCAGTGAGTCTGGAGTCTGGGTAACTGAGATGTAGAAGAGGCATGTAGAGATTCAGAGACGCAACTGGGAACATTGCTGTGAACTTTAAGAATTAAGAAGTATACAGGCACCGGACAGAGATGATGCACGCCTTTAATAGTAGCACTTGGGAGAAAGAGGTAGACAGATCTCTGTGAGTTTGAGGCCAGCCTGGTCTACAGAGCTAGTTCCTGGACAGCCAGGCTATTACACACAGAAACCCTGTCTTGAAACAAAAACAAACAAAAAAGAACTCCATGGGCAATTGAGTAATAAAACAAGCCACACAGCACACACAGCACACTACTCCTGGAAACTTTCCACAGAAATACCCAGCGAGTGCGAACAGACTGCAGCACCGTGTCTTCAGGCCTCTGAAGGAAAGAAAGCAAGGCTGTCCTAAGCATTCAGGCTGTTCAGATGTTCTCCAAGTAAGGGAGGAGTAAACCTGGCAGAGAAATTGAACACCTCTGGGGTTTCAAATCCAGAAAACTTCCTGAGCAAATCAGGCAACCAAGATGAGACTCAAAAGTCAAAACTCAAGAATGAAGAAACTGAGGGGGGAAAAAATCAAAACTAGAAGAGAGAAAATCTCGTGGCTCAACTCCCCTTGAGCATGTCTAGAACACTGGGAATTGTTCCCAGACCGCAAGGCAATGACCCACCAATACTCTGTCAAGGGTCTCAGCTTTGGGAGATGGAGAGATGGATCAGGCAGTTAGACAGCACTTGCTGTCTGTCCTGGCTAGTTCTGTCAACACGACACGAGCTGGAGTCATTTGTTGGGGTGGGGGGTAGATTCTCAGCTGAGTCAACGTCTCCAGAAGATCTGCCTGGGGCAAGTCTGTAGTGCATTTTCTTGATTACTGGCTGACATGAGTGGGCCCAGAGCACTAGGGACAGTGTCACCTGTGGGCAGGTGGCCCTGGATGGTGTAAAAAAGCTGGTCAAGAAAGCCATGGCAGAATAAGCCAGTAAGGAGCGCTCCTCTGTGGCCTCTGCATTGGTTCCTACCTCCAGCTCCTGCCCTGACTGCCCTGAATGACAGACTACTCTGTAACAATTAAACAAAACCTTTCCTTTACAAACTGATCTTGTTCAGAGTGGTTTTTTGGTTGGTTGTTGACTGGTTTTTCCAGACAGGGTTTCTCTGTGTAGTCCTGGCTGTCCTGGAACTCACTCTGTAGACCAGGCTGGCCTCAAACTTATAGAGAGCCACTACCTCTGCCTCCCGGTTGGTAGTACTTTTCTGAACCTCCAGCTTTCTCATGTGCAAAATGGAAATAAAAATACCTCTTCATTGGCTTGTTGAAGTGACTAGATGAGAAAATACATCAATATAAGTCAGACAAAGAAGCTGGTGGGAGGGAGATTGGCCTGCTGGGATTAAAAGACTGCACCACCACCTCCTGGCTTGGTCATAGTGTTTTATCACAGCAAAAGAACCAGACTAAATGCTCTTCCAGATGACCTAGGTTCAGTTCCTAGTATTAAGAAGGTGGCTCACCACTCACTACCTATAAGTCGGACACCCTCTCTGGCCTCCAAGGACACTGTATGTACATGGGACACTTATATACATGCAGGAAAAACACAACACTTCTACGCATAAAAATAAATAAACCTTTTTAAAAATTCTTAATTTTTCTGTATACTTGACTGTATGGTTACAGTCAACAACGCTGTTCTATTTCTTAGCCTACTTTTCAGAAAAACTGAATGTTCCATAATGATTCATCCTGAGATGATTCTAGACAACAAATATTTTTGACATAATTAGAATTCATATACAATCATCACATCCTGAATTTCAAACTATATTTTTAAAATTTTAATAATACACAATTTCAGCAAAAATTCCTAATTATTAATGTGTATCAATCTCAGTACAACTGATTCCCCAGAGTGTTTATAATTTTCTTGCTTTGTTTTATATTTAATACATGTAAGTTATAAAAGTAAAAAAAGCTCAAAGTTGTTTTTTAATATTTTAAAATTATTTTGCAAAAAGACAACATGTTAATTTTATGGTAAAAAGTTCCTTACTATTTTAAACTATTGTTTTGAAACCTGGTCTCCAAATTAAATATAAAAACTGAAACCCTGAACCCATGTAGCTAATAATAATATCCACAGCAAATACAAAACAGAATAATCAAAGTAACTTTGACCTAAGGTATAAAAATACTTCATGCTCTTTGTCTCAAGATTAAACATAAAAATAAAGCCACTGTCTTTTTTCGGGCTAACCGCAAGGCTCACTGCAGAGTCTGCAGAAGGCCAGAGCAGGGCACACGTGGCAGCGCACAGCTGCAGCAGGCTTCAGATGGCTGGCTGTGAGCACGGCAACTTCTCCTCTTCACAACGTGTTGCCAGAAAAGGGGAAACTGTCATGTTGATACAACCAAGAGTCACAAAAAACATAATAATTATGACTCAGAAATGAAACTCAGGTGACAAGAGTCTTGCAGAAACTAAGTAGAGAATATTCCTGACTAGAAGCAAAGAAGAAAAACCAAGCTAAATATTAGACTCTCAATCTACTACAGCTTCCAGATAACAGTTCAGTTATAGAGTCAAGTCACAACACCAGCCAAAGAGCTTTTAGTACCACTTGTAATTAGATAAAGGAAAGACATTTTATTCTACTAAAAACAACTAAAATCAGTAATCATATGATTGAGCCTAAGTAAGTGCTGGGGGGAACAGTACTCATGGAGTAAAGATTTAATATTAAGAAATCAGTTCTCAGCTGGGCGGTGGATGTGCACACCTCCCAGCACTCGGGAGGCAGAGGCAGGCAGATCTCTGTGAGTCGACAAGAGTTAGTTGTAGGACAGGCCCCAAAGCTACAGAGAAATCCTGTCTGGGAAAACCCCCAAAAAAAGGGAAGAAAGGAAGGAAGGAAGGAAGGAAGGAAGGAAGGAAGGAAGGAAGGAAGGAAGGAAGGAAGGAAAGAAGGAAAGAAAGAAAGAAGGAAAGAAGGAAGGAAAAAGATTAGTTTTCTACCAAAGCCTGGTATGAGGACACACACCTGACACCTGAAATCCCAGCACTTGGATGACAGAAGGAGGAGGATCAGAAATTCAAGGTGGTCTTTGGCTACACAAGTTCAACACCTGTCTCAGAAAAAGAAAAAGAGAAAAAGGAAATTCTCTCCAAATTGATCTACTGATTCAACATAACACCATACAAAAGCTGGTGATTATTTGAATAGAGCTGGCAATATGGTTTTGAATTTTACATAGAAACACAAAGAAAAACCTAAAACAGTCAAAAACAATCCTAGAAAAGAAAAACAAAGCTAGCAGATTCACACTGCTGAGCTGAGAACTCAGCACAAAGTTACAAAAATTGGGCCAATATAATATTGGTCTAGAGCAATAACAAACAGCACAAACCCTAGAGAGACCCCATCTCCCTATCCACCTACCTACCTGGTGAAAGCATTTCCTTACACACACAGGCGTCGAAGTAAGTGAGCAGGGACAAGCCATTCTTCGCAACAATGGTGCTAAATAACTAGATACTCACACCTTTATCTCATCTATGCAAAATTAACTCAAAATGAGTCTTAAGTCTAAGTCAATAAACTAAAGTTATGAAAACATCTAGAAACAAAAAAAGAAAAGTGTCGTAAACATGGACTAGGAAAATATTTTTAGGAAACTATAAAAGTATAAATCTTTTTTAAAGTAAAAGATTAAATCATAATTGGTCACATTTTAAATTATTTCTAACATCAATGTTAGAAAAATTAAAATTCAAAAGAAAGAAAAATTAAAATTAAAAGTACAGACTGTAAAAAATCCATAAAACATGATAAAGGTGACCCATCTAGGTTATAAAATAATTTTTACAACTCAGCAATAACAGGACAAAAGACTTGATTCTAAAATGAAAAGGAAAATTGTAACAGATGCTTCACCCAAAAAGATACACGAGCATAAAACAAATGCATGGGAAGCTTTTCAACAGCATTAGTCACAGTGAAACACTACCGCACACCCACTGGAACGGCTAAAATTAAAAGACTGGAGAACACCCGTCTTGAGAGGATGTGTAGTAACTGAGCGCATACATTGCTAGTGGGAAATGCAAAATGAAAAGTCTGGCAGTTTGTTCTAAACTCAAAATCACACTTACCAGATGACCTAGCACCCTTCCTAAAACATTTTGTTTCTAGATTACTCTTTTTAATGAATAAACGATTAAAAAGAAAAATCTCGTGTATTTTCAGATAGGAAAGATGACATTCTAGTGACAAATGCCACAGAACTGCATTCCTAAAAATGACTAAAGTGGTAAATTGCGTGCTGTGAAATAAATTTTTAAGTGGGGGGGGGGCAATACTAAGTAGATGGACGTAAATCTGGAGGTCCAAAGTGACTACATTTAAAAATAGCAAACCAGTCAGCTGGGTGTGATGGTGCCAGCTGGAATCCCAGCACTTGAGAGGCTGATGCAGGAAGATCACAAGTTTGAGGTCAGCCTGTGCTACATGGTGAGCTCAAGGTCATTCTGTACCACATATGGAGACTGTCTCAAAGCAAACAAACAAAAAGACTATATTGATTTCAGAATTAAACTGAAAGCAATTATAGTATTAGAAGGATTTTACTAGTCGAAGGAAATGATACTTTCCAATTCTTTCCAATTTTATCTGTAATACTTAGGGGGTCTAAAAAAAAGTACACTTTTTGCTAACAACAATTTGATTGCCCAGAGAAGCCAGGATAAACACTGGGAGACAAATATCATAATCATAACCATCATCACCATCGTCCCCAGGTTCTCAAGGGTGGCCCTGATACATATCATTGTATCATCTGCATTAATTTAGAAACTCAGTTGAGCACAGATATGCAAAACCTGTTTCTAGAAGCCACAGAGTGACTACAGTCTAGGGTTAAGTAAGATTATGCAACAATTGCCAAAATAAACATCAAATTCCATGTGATTTAGGGAAAAGAGAAAGCCATCTGTGCAACTAATTCACTGAGAATAAACCACTGTCTGATGGGACTAAGATTTGTCAAATGATCATTATACTATCAATAGCTATGCCAATAACAGAATCAGGAAGTCTCTCAGGGTAACTCTCCAAGGATGGCAGAAATGTAATAATCTACCTGAAGCTAGCAAGACATTCTATCAAGAAATAACACAGAGAATCTTGTATTTCATTAGCAGATAGAAAACTAAGCTTGATGAGGGCATGCCCAGACAATGAAGGACGTGTGAGTTCTCAGGAAGTTCTCTGTTCAACCTAGAAACACATATGGCATTCAAATCTACATGAATTTTTAGGAGAGAAATTTCTTCCTTTCTGGTTTCTGTTTTGTTTTGTTTTTTGAAACAGGGTCTTAGTTCTGTTTGGCCTAAAACTTGATATATAGATCAGGCTGCGCTGGAACTTGTTGTAATCCTCCTGCCTCTGCCTTTCAAGTCCTGGGACTAGAGGTATGTGATACTACATTCAGTTTACAAGAGAAATTTCCATCTCTGACAATAAGTGATAATTATCAGTAGCAGTTACACACACTGCTTTCTACTTGCCAGACACTAGTTCTAACTAGGCCATCTGTATAAAATGACGACAGTCATGCCTGCACAACACTGTAAGGCAGGGAAAGGACTGACAGGCTCAGAGATCAGGTTAGCCCTCCCTTCTTCCAGGCTGGTAAGTGACAGAACCTCCTCAGGGTATCCTCTTCCGGGTCCCAAGTCTGTGGTCACAACTACACTATAATGTCCATTTTTGTAAAATGCCATTTCCTTCCCGTGGGAGCCAAGAAGGTCCAAGAACTGCTGTAGCTGTAGAGCAGGGTGAGGAAGAGCACTGCCAACAACCAGTGAGAAGCGAGGACATCTTCCTCCATTATTAAAGCCTATCGAGGAGCACAGCTGGCCAATACAAGAAGTTCACATATCCTAAATCCTCCAGAACTTTCAATTCTAAAAGAAGTTTATTAATTTTGTTTATTTAGTTTAAAAGGCAAGATGTATCAAAATAATCAAATGCAAAAACATTTGATTTCATTTTCACAAGAATTCAATTTCATTCTTTAAAAGATATTTAATAAGTAAGCACTTAGGTGTTGAAGTACTATGCTAAGCATAAGACATAAAACCTGACTTTATTAAAAATTAAAAATAAAAAGTCTCTGTTTTTTTTAAAAAAAGCTACAATAATCCTTTGCAATTGTTCTCATTTCACAAGACCTGACTCAAAGGAGTTAACTGATCAGTTAAGGATTTACGTGAACAAAAGCCAACATAGAATTTGACATCTAAGTCATCCAACCCTAAAACCTACATACTTGAAATTCCTCTCATTTCAATATATATATATATATATATATATATAGCTACTAATAGCACTATTACCCAGTTATGTCATATTAGTAATAAGGTCAGAAAGCTTGTGAGGGCTTTCTGCTATTTACCTAAAAGGGATAAACTATTAAAGATACCATACTTTATAAAGAGACGTACCTAAGTACCTCATTAGAGTGCTCACCCCACAAGCATGAAGAGATAAGTTCAGATTCCCCAGAACCCACAAATGGCCATTCATGCCTATCTCAGCACTGGAGAAGCAGAGACAGGAGGACCCCTTGAGTTGCCAGTCTAGCCAAGCTGTGAGCTTCAGGATCAGTGAGAAGACCCTGTCTCAAAAACGTAAGGTGCACAGTGACTGAGGAAGATATGGGTATCTTCCTGTGCCAACCTCTGTCCTTCGTGCATACACAGGAGCACATACACACAAATACACACACAGCAAATAAAGAAAACTTTTAAAGAGAGGACTTTATTTAGAGCAAAATGTGGCAAATCCATCTAGCTGTTTATCATTTTGCTCAACTCTGGAATCAAAAGTTTACTTGTATGAGCTGGCTACAACTTGCGAGTCTTGTAAGGGGTTCATCTGATTATCTCTATACCACTAGCCTAGACTTGCTAAATTAAACAAAACTAACAAGTAGTAACGGATTTTGAAAGAAACACTAAAGGAATAGCTATGGTCACATTAAGTTTAAAATCATGTTTTCAAAGTTTACATCCAATACTTCATAACCATCACAGTCTAGAAACACTGGAAAGTCAAACTTCACTCTAAAGCAAGCACTAATAAAAGAAAAAAAAGGGCTATCAAATATGAGACATGTTTAAACGATAACCGAGTGCTTACAAGCACTTCTGCTCTTCCAGAAGACCTGGTTCTTCTTCCTAGTACCCAGTTTGATGTCTCACAACCCCGTCTCTAACTCCTGCTCCTAGGGTTTGAACGTTCTTCTGGCCTCTGCAAATACCCACACATGGCATACACTCACACAGACATGTAAATATAAAATACAAAAATATATAAAGAGGGGACTAATGATATAGATATATAATGTATCTTCCCTATATAAATGAACATGGATTCACTGAATCAGGTGAAAAGTATCTTAAAAATAATTAAGTTAGCTCTCTGCCAAATTTTGCTAAGTATATTTAGTCTATAATCTTAAAAGAAGATCTTCTGGCATGTTTTAAATGTAAAAACAAGGAGATGAGAAGAAATTGATTAAACTCTTCACAAAATTACAAAAATTTATATGCAAAACTTTAACTCTTAAAATCTGCTTCCTATTTTCTCTTCCTTTTTGTGCACTAGATCCCTAGAATCTTTTGCCCTTTGCAGTGGAAGCTGCTACTTCATCTTTCAGCACCTCTGAAACACTCCAAGACAACAGATCAGCGGAAAGGTAGATGCACTCAATTCAGAATCCACACAGTACCATCTGGACAGAAGCTGGGTGAGAGTATCTCTTATGTAATGGTTTGTTTCATAGGTTTGTAGAGCAATGCAGTTTTTCTTAAAGGACATCCCGTAAACCCAGAGACAACATCTTTTCCCTGCTCACCTACGCACACTTTCAATTGCTGCCAGCACCTAAGTAAACTGCTTAAATACAAAGTTGTATGATCTGGTTTCCATTTCTTACCTGTTGAATGAATTGATTCCCTAACAATCACCACCAGGAATACTCTGCTAGCTTACATTTGGCCTGCTTTTTAAAAGCTTTCTTTAAAAACAGGCATTGGTAATTGAAGTTTCAAACCTCCCCGCTGTGTACAGTCAGCTCCTACAGATGGTATGTACAGATGAGCTTCGTACTCACCATATAGTTGCCGAAAGCGTGATCAAACATTTCCAGGACTTGATTCCTAATTGTGAAAAAACAGAGAGGGAGAAAAGTTACGTATATTCTATCAACTGTACTTCAGGAACACAATTTTCCTTCATGAAAGCACACTAATAAAAAAAATAAAACTTTAGTTAGAAGGGAACCACAGAGTAAGAAGTCTTTATTACCTCAGCACAAGGGGTGGGGCCAGACCTTTACTACCCCTAGTCCTAGTAATTTACAGAAAATTGCTGGGTTTTTTTTTTCTAAGAAAACTATTGAATGACCCATGTCATAATGGCAGAGAAGAAAAGCTGGTTTTGAAAAGAACATTACAGATATTTAATGTGATTATGTAGCCTATTCTTGGAGAGAGATGTTTCTAGATAACTCCTCCAAGCAACAATTATTAGTACCATTTATTGTTTGTTTTATATAGTGTGCTAAGGGGGTGGAGTGTGTTATACTAATATGAACTAATATTTTCTCAAGCCTGTGCCTTTCCCATTGTACTGAGTAAAACCACGAATGCCCAGTTTAAGCACATACTATGTCTCATTTCCAAAAGAAACACTTTCTGGAGTACTGTTCTCTTAAAAACACTCTCAAAAAGTAGAATTCACTTCAAAAACAAAAACTTGAAAGCTCAAAGGGAGACTTCTAGCTTTCAGGAAGCTAGGACTACAGAATCGCAAGTTTAAGATCAGCCTGGGCAGAGGGAGGTAGCAGAGAAGGGAGAGAGGAAAGAGAAGAGAACAGAATCTGTTTCTCTGAGCTCCAATACTGTTGTTTAAAGTGGAGGAGTCAGGCACCCGAACCAGGTTCACTCCGGCAGACCCCGCGAGTCTCACAATGATGCATTCTCACGACCAGGACCCGAGTGCTGTTACAAAAGCTAATGTTGAGAGCCAGCCAGGACTGAATCCAATCATCAGCAGAGGAAAACAGCGAGATGAGACAAGGGGTTCCTAGCTCTTCTCTTCCCAAAGTTCAACTTACTAAAATCAGGACTAGAAAAAGAAGAAGAAAATGGCTATATTTGTTTTCCTTCCTATTATACTATCTTATAATTTTCAGAACAATTCAGAAATTACAAAATGTTGATAATAATAAAGCCAGCAGGCAGAAAAGCTCTAATACCTGACCCTGGTTATCATGACCAGCAAGGTTAAGAACACTTCATTTTGTGACCTAAATCTAAATGGTCCTGACAACTTTTTATAACTATTTTAAAACACCTACTCATTAAAAACAAGACCTTAGCTGGCAAGAGCCTTCAGTGGGCAAAGGCACTTGCCACAGAGCCTGACAATCTCAGTTTGATCCCAAGAACCCACTTGATAGAAGGAGAGGATTGAGTCCTGCGCGCTGTTCTGACTCCAAATGCCATGGCACATACGCAAATGTAATAAAATAAAGAGATCTCCCTACTGCTATGTTAAGACATCCTAAGTTTACACAGATCCAGGGAATTTCAGAAAATTAAGGAGTATCTTATGGAATCCCTCTAGATACTCATCTTACAAATGATAACGATCGCTTCAACAGCAGCAAGGCAGGACCCCACAAAACCTGTGAACACCAACCTAAAAGTGGGATGCGCAAACTCTCTCTTCCCTGAAGTACGATAACCGGTTCCTATCAAGAAGGGAAATTTCCTGTCACTGGGAAAACTAGAGACTAGAAGTGCATCGCAAGTAGAAAACTAACTTGCTAACTCAACTTTGAGAGCTATGAATTTTCCAGATTATGGGTAAATTATGATTGCAAATGAAGAACACGCTTGCACCATTGAAACACACAATCAGCAAGTTCCATGACATAAACTTCAAAGTGGGCATAACTATAGAATGGCACGGCTAAAAAGTTTCTACAGTGTTCTATCTATTTAACAACTGTATAGGGTGTATTGGAAATCTGACCCCCCCATTTAAAATTGTTTTTCATTCTTAAATAATTTCTCTCAAGCAATTCTTTCCTAAAGTCACACTGCCTCCCAATACCAGTAGTAACTGCATCATTGATCTATACCAGCTGAGAATCAAAAATATTAGCAAAATCTCCTATCCTGAAAAACTTCCAAGAAAAATAAGATAACATATCTGGTACATAACTGCAAACAACTGTTCCCAACAATTCCAGTGTATGTGACACGCACATGGGAGTGCACAAACACACACCCACACTCACACTCACACCCCACACACACACACACACTATACCTTATTTTTTTAGACAGGATCTCTCACTGAACCTGGTGTTCACTGATTTGTCTAGACTGTCCAATGACTCATAAAATTTCTAATAAAAAAGTCAAATACAATATTTGCAGCCATACTAGAATTAATACCCCCCATATCTTAAGGAAGTAAGCACTGTGCATACAATGAAGCTATGAGGTCAGACATAGGTAAATACAAAAACACAACAAAAATCTGACTCCACCTATTACCAGCTTCGCGACTCTGAACAAGGTAACCTTGAATCTCAATTTCTTCATTTGCACAATGGAGATAGCATCCACCTTGTGACGTAATAACAGTAATAACAGTTTTAGAGACGGCTGAGTGCCAACAGAGTGGGGAAGCCATTAAAATGTCACCAGATAATACATTAAACTTACAAAGAAAAAAAGCAAGAACTGGAACTCTTTGGTAACTTTGTCCAGATAGCTGATACTTCATCCTCTTTTCCTGATTTTTACTGCTCTTTTATTAAAAAATTAATACAGCTCTTTTGCAATGATCGAAAGAAAGAAGCATATATATCAGAACCTAATGGCTCCACTTCCGTTTCATTCTAACATTATGGGATAAGTTACCTTTTATTTTTTCTAAATTTGGGTAATTTTTTTCTTATAAAATGGTATGGCTACTATTTATATATTATCCAACAATTTGCTTTAGGGTTTTGTTTTGTTTTGTTTTAAACTATTATCTTGGGAATAGATTCTAGATAGCCTTCTAATTACAGAACTCTTTCTAAATGTATGAACATTATTCCATAATATAGACCAAAACAGCGTATTTATCAACCATTTCCCTCCCAGGAACCGGTCTGTTCTTTCCAAATGCACCCCTTTCCACACTTATCTCTAACAGTGCTTTTATTTCTGTAGGGTAGATCCCCAGGGAAACAAATGAGTCAAAGGACAAGCACGACTTAAAATTCAGGAGTTGGTGTCAAAAAAAAAAAAAAATCACACGAATTTACATTCCTGTCAAGTGTTTCCACATCTTCGTTGACCAGGGCTGCATCCTGGCGTTTTGTGCTTGTTAACTAGACAAGCAAAACCCATCCAGCTCACTGCTTTAATATGCATCTCTCACAACTCTTCGCACTACTGGCCCGCACGCACTTCCTCTTTTCTCATTTAACTGTTCACGGTGTTGCCAATTCCTACAGATTCTCCACTTTGTTCTTATTCATCTGTGCCACTTGGGATGTATTAGAATTACTGAATTAAATGCTATAAATAGAGTTTTGTAACACTTTTAAGATTCATGAGACTACTCTAAGGGGGTACACGCAATCGAGGCCTTTGAATAACATCAAATCGCCAGCTCCAACTGCTTGTAGGAAAGAAAAGACAGCAAGGAGATAGAGAACTCGGGAAAGTGCAAGTTCCAGTGAACGCCCCTTTTCCTTTAACAGGTGCAAACAGCGCACCATTTTCCCGCTGGGAGCTCAGTGGGGCGAGAACTCTAACCCTCCTCCGGCAAAAGGCGCCCCCAGAACTCCGCAACCCAGGCGGTAGCCCCTCCACCAGCCCCTGACATGGCAGTGGCGTTGACACAACACGGCATATGTCTGGGGCGACCCGGGAGACACCCGACAGCCCCCGAGGTCACGTCGTGGGGATCAGCTCCCGTCCTCTTGGACCCTGTCCACCGCACCGAGGTCCTCCGGCCTCAGCAGCTGTTCCAGTCACCACAGGAAAAGTCCACCGCGCGCCGGGGGCGCAATGACAGGCACCTCGACTGCTGGCAGCCGCGCCAGGAAACCCACCAGGACAGCCACGCACCCTTACCCAAGCTTCTGTTTCTCTTCCCTACTCATGGGCGCGGCCCTCGCCGTGCACACGGACGTGGCCAACACCAGGCAGAAGGCGGCCGTCGCTGCCACCAGGCTCCATGGCGCTCGCTGGGGGACCCGGCACCCACAGCCCCGACCGCCGCCGGCTTCGCTCATGGCCCCGCGGTTCCGCGCACGCGCAGCTGCTACACCCGCACGGTGGGCCACATCGCGGGCTGCCGGCGGCGAGGAGGCTGCGAGCCGTGTCGAGGGCGGGCTGCGGAGTGAGGCAGGCGGCCGCCGGCGCCAAAGTGTTTGCCGAAGCCACCGAGCCGGTCCCCAGCGCCAGCGCTGCCACCACCCTCCGCCCTCCACGGCCCAGAGCGCCGCCCCCAGCTTTCCGGTGTCGTAGTCTAGGAAACCGCCTCCCCAAGGCTACTTCCGGGTAGAGCAACAGGGGGATAGCCTCAGGACCAATGGAAACAACCTCGGAGAGGGGCCGGTCACAGCGACAGAACGGGGCATTGGCCAGGAGAAGCGGGACGTGGCCAAAAGGCGGGACTGGGCAAGGAGCTGTCCCTTCGACCCACCTCCGACCCCAGGAGTTGTCACTTGGGGACTACTAGTCCCAAAGTGCACCGCTTCCATAGCCTCTCCTACAGCCCCAGGCGCAGGCGCCTTGCTAAATGTCTGCCTAGTGGCGCGCTGCCTTCTGGGACTTGTAGTCCGGTTGTGTAAAGGCCACGCAGGTTCCTGGCGTTCTGAGTTCCGCTGTCCCCTTGGCCAGCCGTCACAGGTGGGCTGTACAATCCCTAGGAGTCGTCAGTGATTTGCCCTTCTCTTCTTGAAGACATTTTCTTGAGCGCTGACAGAATGAGACTTGTTCCCAGGTCTGTACCCTGTTCCTTGAAGAACAGTAAGAATAGTCTTCTGCCCTCGGGGAAATAAACAACAAAAACAAAAACAGCAACAATAACAACAACAACAAAAAAAAAACGCAGTGAAATGAATGGAACCTTTGACGACAGAACCATGTGAGGACTTTACTTTTTTTTTTTTTTTTTAGCGCAGTCTTTTCGACTCTAATATGTAGATATCACCGTTCGTCTTTTGCACACGTGGAAACCTAGGTTTGAGGAAGTTAGCAAACACTAATCTCACTCCTGGGTTACACTCCAACCTGCCTCTGATTCAGAAGTCCCAGCAACTAAGCCGGACCACAAAAATGAAGGAGGGCAAGCAAAGCTAAGGGCATGATTAATCATAGTTTTCTAAAAAGCCCGGGGAAGGAAAGAAGTTTAGGATGCATGTGATTTTTTTTTTTTTTAAGTTTAGTGAAGACTGGATGGATGTTGTAATGCGTTGCAATGACCGATTCTCAGGCTAACCGTTGGTAAAAATGACAAGTGGGTTTCTCTTGCGAAAGCCCATTTCTTTCTTTTGTGATAATTCAGCAGGTTGCTTCAGAATCGAGGAGCTTGGGTACAGCTTCTGTGGCCACAGCGAATTTCGCATTTGTTCATACAACAGTATTCAGCTGTCCAGAAACCTCTTGGTTTTACTGCCTTACCAATTCTATCTTATCTTCTCTGACCATTCAGGTGACAAAATACCCTTTCTTCCTTCACTCCTCCTCCTCTACTTTCAAAAGTGCAGGTGTTTCCTGAAGGTTTCCTTTTACCCCCTCTGCCCTTTGTACTCTTGGTTATTCTTCAGTGACTTCTGGCACAGATTCAGCCACCTTATCGCTCTAGTTGATTTCTAGATTTACATCTGACCTGAGGCTCAGACCTACCGTCTCCTTCAGTTTCCCTTAGATCTAGTCCAACAGAAACTCAAGTGTAAAATTACTTAATATTTCAGAACCGTGGTTACTTGTCTTCTTTTGTAGTTGGTGTCCAACTAGCTGCCAAATTACATAGATTCATATTTTTGCTATCTTTTAGATCATTGCCTTTATTCCGCTTTTGCTCCGCTCCAGATCTCATTATCTCTTTGCTGAGCCATTGCAGCAGCCTAAGTGATAACCCTACCGAAAAGGTTCTGCACCTCCATAAGTCTCTCCACGGATGCAGCAATCCAAATCACACCAAATCAAACCAAATTAGAAAAAGTTCAAGTTTAATGGACAAACTGCTCCCTGATGATTTTCCAGCGCTCCAGAGAGGAGACAGGAAAAGAGATTAAAAAAAAAAAAAAAAAACAGCGTCTAATGGGGGGGGTCAGTTTAAATACCCTGTGGGAGTGGTCTTGAGCATCTCTTGGGGAGGAGCCATATTTGGTGGACTTTCTGAGATGAGGCAGAATTTGGGGAGAGATAGGGGAGTGGGTGGAGGTGAAGCTTCCACCAGAACATTCCAGACTCTTTGGGTATATAGATGCCAGAGGTTGGGTGGAGCTTCCACCGGAACACCTACCACCCTGTTCTCTATACTGCCACAGAGTAAGCAGACATGCACATCTGCAAACATTCTGAATTCTTCCTCTGCATTCTATCTGCCTCTGCCTTCAAGTTCCATGCAGCAACTAAATAAATTCTCACACCATGTCCTTTCTTTATCTTTGCTCTTGTATCTCCTCTGTTACCTGCAATGTTTGTCCAACACCCATGGCCTATTAAGACTTGGCTTAGATTCCATCCCCACAAAACCATGCTAAACCTTCCAGAGAGTTTGTTACCCTCTATCCTATATACCAGGCTTTCTTTTTTTGGGCCACCATTCAGCTCCCAAATCATGATACAAAGACTTATCAATTATGAATGCTCAGCCTTATCTTAGCTCTTATTTTAATCTGTTTCTCTTTATCTACGGTTTGCCCCAGGACTTTTTACCTTTCCTTCTTTCTGTACGCCCTGGTTTCACTGCTTCTCATGGCTGACTGACTGGCGGCTGTCTGACTTCTGGCCCTGGACATCTCTCTCTCTCCCTTGTTCTGTTCTTTCTCTTTTGCCTAGATTTCTCCTCCTACTTATTCTCTCTGCTTGCCAGCCACACCTCCCCCTCTTCTGCCTAGCTATTGGCCAGTCAGCTTTTTATTAGACCAATGAGGTGTCGTAGGCAGACAAGGTGAAACAAATGCAACTCATCTTTACATAATTAAGCAAATGCAACATAGACAAATGTAACACACCTTTACACAGTTAAAGTAATATTCCGCAACAATCCTGTTCTTCCACTGTACTGTGTCTTAAATAGTGCAATTTCATGTGCACTGGATTGTATTCATTTGAATGGTGTTAACAAGCTTGTTTCTAAATAACCATTTTAGCGAGTGGGTGGTGGCACACACCTTTAATCCCAGCACTTAGGAGGCAGAAGCAGGCGGTTCTCTGTGAATTCAAGGTCAGTCTGGTCTACAGAGTGAGTTCAAGGACAGCCAGGACTGTTATATGTAGAAAACTTGGATTGCCTGAGGTACCTCATTGGTCTAATTAAAAGCTTGACAGCCAGTAGCTAGGCAGAAGAGGGATAAGTCGGACTGGCAGACAGAGAGACTAAATAGGGGGAGAAATCTAGGCAAAAGAGAGAGAAGAGAACAAGGAAAAAAAAAAAGAAGGAGATGCCAGGGGCCAGAAGCCAGAAGTCTTTGGATTGTCTTGGGAAAACCAAAAGACAGCAACAACCAAAAACAAACAAACAGCAACAAAAAAAGACAGTGCTGTGTCCACTCTGCTATAGCTGCTCAGGAATTATGCTGGAGACCTGCTTTGGCAAGGGGGTTCAGGTCCAAAAGAGGATGTGTGGAATTGGTGGAGGCGGGAAAAGAAGGAGACAGACACAATTGGAGGTGAATCCGGTTGGCTGCCAGCAACATTTTATTGAGAAAAGATTACGCCTTTTATACTGCATAGTTGCACATAGGGTTAAACTGGAGACAAGGGCCCTGGGCTGGGATGTAGCTTGAGTCAGGAGTTGAGGAAGTTGGGCTTGACTTTGACAATAGGCACCAGCCAAACGTTAACGAAAGGGCTGTTGGGAATATTATTTTCAGGTGTGTGACTTTTGTTTATGCTGCACTTGTTTTACTCTGTGAAGCTGTGTTACTGTGCCTGTCTAAAACACTTGATGGTCCTAACAAAGAGATGCCAGTAGCAAGGCAGGAGCAAGGATAGGCGAGGCTGGCAGGCAGAGAGGATAAATAGAAGGAGACCTGAGGAAGAAAGAGGAGCAAGAGAACAAGGAGAGGAGGATATCAAGGGCCAGCCACCCAACTGCCACAGAGTAAGAAGGAAAGAAAGGTATACAGAAAAAGAGAAAGAGAAAAAGCCCAGAGCCAAAAGGTAGTTGGTATAATTTAAGCTAAGAAAAACTGTCAAGAAACAAGCCACGCTAAGACTGGGCATTCATAAGTAATAATAAGCCTCTGTGTGATTTATTTGGGAGCTGGGTGACAGCCCCCCCCCCAAAAAAGCCTAAAGAGTAAAGCATCACACAACAAAGGACCATAACTGCTCTTTCAAGCAGGAACTTTCTTCAAGCTTCCAAGGGAATGGAGAACCTTATCCGAATGCCTGACCTTGGGAAAGAACTTCTTCTGGGGAGTTGGCATTTATATTAAAGTTTCTTAGTCTTACTATATGGGTCTGTTTCCCTCATAATACTCCCAAAAGGGAAGGTCCTGATATCTTACTCTTTTCCCATTATACCATACATTCTGATTTCTCTGTATTTATTAACTGGACTCTTACCCATTCATGACCTCAGGCTCTGGATCTGAATCCTAGGCATTTCATTCTTGGGATCAGGTTGAGAGAGTCCATTGGAATTCCTGGTTCCACAGTGGCAGGGATTTTTTATCCAAAGAATTATTTTGTTTCGTGAAATTAACATTGTACACATTTTCATTCTCTACCAAAGCCCATACAAAGTTTCCCAAAGGGAAAGGCATTAAAAGTGAAAGTAAAAGGTGCTGGAGAAGGGTAGCCTGCAACGTCGAAACGCTGGAACCTCGTTAGGCAGCGACAGCCACAGTGCGGTCCACGTCACCATCGGCATCGGATGTATTTGTTTTCACAGTCCTTCAGTTTGCTCACTATAAAGTGGAAATAATATGATCCTTTCATGTGCTCATATGGGTGCTGTAAAAACACATGAGCTCATTTCTGAATGGTGTTTATCCCTTTTACAAACCTGCAATCCTGCATTGCTGCCATCCCAGATCCTCTTTGGCAGCCTTAATGAAGTTAACTAAGCAAATAAATACCCCAGAGTTGGTCCTGGCTGTGCCATAGAGAACAGGACAAGCCAAAGGTCAGCACCAATCATCTCATATTTGAAAACTAAAAACAAAGACACTATAAAAATGCTCAGTGACTTTTAGATATATTTTCAAGTCAGTTATTTGGAGTGGCTTCTTGACAGTAAGCCAGTTTTTGCTGTTACTACTATTATTTTGTCCTCCTGATGTTCTAATCCTAAAGACTTCCAAGCCTTTGCCTTTCAATAAGACATGAGCGATCTTGCTAAGAAACAGTGTGCTGGAGAGGAAATACTGGCCTCAGTGTTTATCATTTTCGGCATTTTTGCTTGTCTCCAAGCTAACACTGCATTTTTAAAGTGTGTAATGAGCAGCCAGAACACATTCTTTGTTGACTCACTGAATAATAAGCATCTTTTTCTCCCTACTGTGACTCAATTTCTAGCCAATAGTTGAGTCCATTTTTCACTAACCTCTGCAAAATCATAAATAGAAAAATCTGGTGTGACCTAAAAAGTATTAAAAGTTAACATCTCCAAGCTGGAGCCCATTATCATGATGGAAATATACTCACAGAGTGCATTTCAAAATAGGTCCTATTTCAACCCGTTCGTGGAATTAGTAATTATTAGCTAATTGGCAACTTATGGGCTCTGAAGAAAATTTACATTCATTAGTTTAAAAACTTATGCATTAATAATTTTTTAATTTTTTTATCTGGAAATTAATTCAGAGCTCTTGGAGTTGTATATAAAAAAGTATTTGTGGAAAGTACCCAAGGAGAATAAGAGAGAAGGATTTTTTTTTAAAGAATATAAAACAGATTTTTAGATACTTAGAGCCCATTAAAAATAATAACAAGAGCAATTTATACCATGGTGCCCTTTAACCAGCTAAGAGTTTGTGTGCACGGCCTTGTAACTTATGCAAATATATATGTTTACTTTCCTGCCTGGCCTGCCTGGATGTGCCAGAGGCTGGGCAGGAGAATGTGGAGAAACCATATAGACAGAAGGGACAGGCTTCGCTTCAGCTAGTAGGGCTCAGGAAGAGCCCTGGGAGGCCGAGGCAGCTGTTGAAGACTGGTCACAGAACAGCAGTTGCCCCTAAATTCTTTAATGCTACAGGTCTCTTTACTCCTGAAATGGAATTTGGACATGGTTATTTTGCCATTCTTGGAATGACTTCCCATTTAGTTCTTCTTTCAAGATTCCCATGTGTTGATAATGTGGAATTTAGGGGGCACTTTTCTTCTTGTGACCTCAAGCCTATGTCCTTTAAGTCAAGGCAACATGTTTTTCTACACTTACGTTCTGGGATTCTATGGCTCCAAAAGGGGTCTGTCATGCAAAGTACTCAATAAATATTGTGGATTGCCTCTTCAAACCACTTCCTGCCTGGCTTATCCAAACTCCAGAATGGAACGAGGAATTCCGATGATTCCTTCTCAGTCATGACTCCAGAGTTTCAGAATTTCAGGTTGGGGGCCAGAGAGATGACTCAGCCATTCAGAGCACTGGCTGCTCTTCCGGTGGTCCTGAGTTCAATCCCCAGCAATCACATGGTGACTCACAACCATCTGTCTTGGGATGTGATGCCCTCCTCTGTCGCACAGGCACACGTGCAGACAGGACAGTCATATACAGAATTAAGATTGTTCTCTCCTGCCTCCTTGTCACCAGTACCAGCTCTGCTGTCATGACGTAAACGCTCACTCTGATCGTCTTTATCGGAAGCAAAGTCCAGGTCTTATTGCTCTCCCCTGGCTTAAAACCACATTTTCTCCCATCAGCATAGTTCTCCCTTAGCCCCAGTTTTAAGTCAGTACTGCTCAGCAGCTTCCCACACAGGTATCCTGGAGGTCAAGGATAGTGGTTCAGAGCGAGCTCTACACATTTAATCGCGTTCACTTGTGCTAAGTGTTAACATCCTTTGTGTGTTAGTGTCTCTATCTGCTAGATAAGGCTGTTTTCACAGCACTTTCAGGAAGGGTTAAAGGACTTGGTACTGGTACCTTTCTTCTTGGGTCTTTGTGGAGATAACACAATGTATGAGCACAAAATGTAGAAAGTTTCAGAACGGCTCAATAAGTAGTGGTTACTGATATTTATCATTATTATAGACTAGAAAGGAAAAGTTGCCATCGTGGGAGTAGGAGGAGTCAAGCTGGAGGTGTCCATAGCCCCGGTTCTAATCTCTACTACAAATCTTATGCACCACCTTGTTCTGCTGACTTCATGTGGCTACTACAGCCTTCATGTCCTGAATCCTAACCCTTCTGGGCGTGCATGCTGCTCAGTGAACCACAGATTCTGCTGTGGAGACATTGGATGAGCTCCAGAGCCTCCTCTCACATAGAGAAAATGTGCAGTTATTCAAATGCATGCTACCTTTTTTTCCTCAGAAAGGGCAGCCTCGCCTATCAGGCATCTACAGTTGGTAGAAGAGGGCTTAGAGAACACCATATAGTCAGAAAATCTTGTAAGCTTTCGATCTACATGATTTTTTTAAAAGATCACTTATTTTGTGTGGATGAGTGTTTGCCTGCATGTTTGTCTGTTCCAATGAGGTCAGAAGACAGCATGGAATCCTCTGGAACTAGAGTTGCAGATGGTTGTGAGCCACCATGTGGGTTCTAGAACCAAATCAGGTCCTCTGGAAGAGCAGTTAGTGCTTTTAACTGCTGAACCATCTCTCTAAGCCCTACATAATTTTTTTTCAGTCTTGTATGTATATGTTGCTTGCTTGGGTATGCGGTTCATGTGTGTGTATGTGTGTATACAGGTGTGTATTGTTCACATGCAGACCAGAGGTTGACACCAGGTGCTTTCCTCTGTTGCTCTTGACCTAATTTTTTGAGAGTCTCTACATGTACACTGAGCTCACTGACTGATCAAGACTTAATGACTAGCAAGCTCCAGGGATCTTCCCCGGACTAGGATTACAGGCACACACCACAGCCAGGCACACACCACAATCAACTATACACTACAATAAGGCACATACCACAGCCAGGAACATACCACAACCAGACACAGACCACAGTCAGCCACACACTACAACCAGGCACACACCACAATCAACTACACACTACAACTAAGCACACACCACAACCAGATACAAACTACAACCATGCTCAGATTTTCCATGGGTACTTAGGATTTAAACTCAGGCCATCTTTTTGTGCAGCAATTGCTTTACCAAGTGAACTACCTCCCCAACCCCTTTGCTTTGTTTTTACAGAAGCACATCACAGGGCTGCAGAGATAGCTCAACAGTTAAGAACTTAAACCATGCCTCCTGAGGACCCAAATTCGGTTCCCAGCACCCACAGCAGGTTGTTCACAAACTCCTGTAACCCCAGCTCCTGAGGGACACACACACACACACACACACACACTAAAAATAAGTAAATAACAAGCCCTAATATTTTTCAAATGTTTGAAGCTTAATATTTTTTACTATCTTCTTCATCTTAAAGTTACATGAAAATAGTACTTTTTCTATTTCTTTTCCAAATATATTATTGAAAAGTTAGGTCATTTTGTCAGGGTTTTTTTTAATATATAAGCAAAGCTTTTAGTATTTTAAGTGATAGCCATATATGGAAGATTTGTTATGATTTTTAAAAAAAATAGACTGCGTCACGTGTGGTGGCTCACATCTGCAATACCAGTGCTTGGAATGCTGAGACAGGAGAATTGCCGTGAGTTCAAGCCCAGCCTGGGCTGGCTACATAGTGAATTCCAGAACAGCATGGGTACTGTATTCATGTTTTCTGGGGAGATATGAACAAAGAGCTCTTCACCCATATTAGAGCACCAGTAACATGCTAAAGGAATGATTCTACCCAAACCCAGCTTAGTGTGTTTATTGGGCTTCCTTCCAAGTCCAGGACTAACCCCCAAACAGCTGTAATGCTTGAAACATTACAAACCAGCGTGGGCAATGACCTACAAACCCCACATAGATAGAGGCCCTCCTTTAGCCAGCTATAGAGTTAACCTTTCACCAACTCCTCCCAAGACCACATGCAGCTGGGGAGGTATGCAGGCGAGAGGGAGCAGCTCAAATCACAGGGGAGGGTCTTATGACCCTGCCCAACATTCCAATGAGGGACCCCCAGTCTTGGAAAGGTCACTTATGGGTACTCACACCTGCTTTAATTAAGATGGTCATGGTTGTAATGATGTCAGGTCAGAACTCCACAACACTGAGCTACAGAAAGAGACCCTTCCTCAGAAAACAAAAACAAAACAGAAGCTCAGACATGGTGTTCAGTCTCTCCTTGTAAAAATCAGCATACCACTGTGATACAGGATGGTATTTCAGACTTGGAGAGGCGTGGTTTCAGACACCACTGCCCTTTTAAAGTTCATTAGTTTTTTCTTTGCATCAGGTGTGAGCTAAGTACTGCCACGTGGAAAGATATGACTATTGGCTCACCGCTAAAGACTGGGGGATTTTATCTGTGCAACTAACTGATAAGCAAATTTTACCTTTATGAGCCTTCCTAGCCCTTCTGTGGGGGCTTGCAGATCGTTTTGGTGCCAAGGGTTCCTGTTTATCCTATGCCTTTTGAGATCATTTCCAGTTTATGTGGCATGCCTGTTCATATACCTGTACATTGTGCCTACTCCGAAGTGTTGAATTTTGGGCAGTGATCGAGATATATGTATTATAAGTCTGAGTCCTAGGTATGGCCCTTGTCTAGAAAAGAGTTTCTCAAAAGATTCAGTTTTAAGTTGTATTTTTCTCAATATAGAGGAACAAATGAAGTGAGCAGAGGTTCCAGATGTGAATCTGATTAGCTTAAAAGCAGGAAATAACTGTTACACCCAGTTTGTGCTGGCTAGTTTTCTATGAACTTGACATAAACTAGAGTTCATCTGAGAAGAGGGAGCCTCAACTGAGAAAATGCCCTGACCAGATTGGCCCATAGGCAAGCATGGAGAGCATTTTCTTGATTAGTGATTGATGTGGGAAGGTCCAGCCCACTGTGGGTGGTGTTGTCCCTGGGGTGGTGGTCCTAGGTTCTATAAGAAAGCAGGCTGAACAAGCCATGAAGAGCAAGCCAGTAAGCAGCACTCTTCCATGGTCTCTACATCAGCCCCTGCCTCCAAATTCCTGCCTTGACTTTCTTCCCTGACTTTCCTGAGTGATGAACTACAAGCTGTAAGATGACATCAAACCTTTCCTCCCCACGTTGCTTTTGGTCATGTTGTTTTATCACAGCAATAGAAATCCTGACTAGAACACAGTAATTATACAAAACTACTAGCTTGCTTTCAGCAAATAATTATAGTGGTCAAATTACAGGAGTCAGGAGAAAATTAACTATTACCTGACCACCTCATAACCAGTTAACAAGACAAATCGCAAGCTGATTTCTCTTGGCAAGCAATGATAACCTATTTGAGTTTGGTTAAATCCCAGGTTCTGTATTTTAAGGGTCTACAATTATGACCTGCATGAATCAATCACTTGAGGCAGGTAGAACACACAGCAGCCTGTAATTCCAGCTTCAGGGTTCCTCCAGCACCCTCTCCTGACTTCTTCAGGTATCTGTGCTCACATGTATATACCCCCACATACATACACACAATTAAATATAAATCTTTAAACTGGACAGTGATAGCACACACCTTTAATCCCAGCACTGAGGAAGCAGAGAGAGGCAGATCTCTGAGTTCAAGACCAGTCTAGTAATAGAGTGAGTTCCAGGACAGCTAGAGCTACAAAGAGAAACCCTGTCTTGAAAGCCCAAAATGGTAGATAGATAGATAGATAGATAGATAGATAGATAGATAGATAGATGATAGATAGATAGATAGATAGATAGATAGATAGATAGATAGATAGATAGATAGATAGAATACTAAAAATATAGAGCACAGTATCATGTGGAATTTATGCCTATTTGACTCTAAATCACAAGGCTCCATAGTAAAATCCTTCCCAAGGACCAAGAAGTAACAACATTTTCTAGTAAAATTGCTTCCTACACTTTAATGAACAATGTAGAAGGATAACAATTCTCCTGTCTACCAGGGTCAAAACAGTCCCATGACTACCACTTGGTTCATGACACCACAAACACCCAGCGGGTGTCGTCACCATGTAAGTTAAGCTCATTTTATTAGTATGTTTATTTATGGTTTTCTGATACAGGATCTCAGAATTAGTTTATTATCCATTCCAAAGAATCAAAGCTCATGATTAAAAATAAAAATTTGTGCAAAAAGGTTACTTTACGGCAGACTATACCATGTAAAGAATTGTGAAAAAACAACTTTTTGTTATTTTTTCTCTAAAACAATATCAGTATACATAAACTGATGCGGGAAAATTGTCTGTATTCTGTCAATCATATTTTAATAAAACGCTGATTGGCCAGGCAGGCAGTATAGGCGGGTCAACCAGACAGGAAGTAGAGGCAGGGCAATGAGAATAGGATAAGGCTAGGGAGGAGGAAACTCCCTCCGCCACTCCTGTGCAGACCACCGAAGAGGCAGCATGTAACTTGCCCAGCTGAGAAAGGTACGGAGCCATATAAGGCTAACATAGATTAGAATAATGGGGTAACATAAGTTATAAGAGCTAATAAGTAGCCTGACCTAATGGGCCAATCAGTTTATAATCTTATGGAGTCCTGTGTGTGATTTCTCTTTGGGATTTGCCGGCTGTAGGGTACCAGGCGGGAACAAAAACCCAACAAGCCGGCCCTCATGTTACAATAAACCATTTAATAAATATTTACTAAGCCAGGCATTATTGATAGCTTAGACCTAGAATTTCAGCACTCAGGAGGCAGAGACAGGAGGATCACCACAAGCTGGAGGCCAGGCTGGTCCACATAGAAGTGAGTTCTAAGCTAGCTGGGCTACATAGCAAGATCCTTTCTCAGAAAACCATAAGTAAATAAATATTAATAAAAAGAGCTTAACTTACATGGTGAAAACACCCACTGGGTGTCTGTGGTGTCATGAACCAAGGGGCAGACATGGGAGTGTTTTGACCTGGGCAGACAGGAGAATTATCTTCCCACATTTTCCATTCTTTCCTCATCTAGACAAGCACCACACCCCCTTACTGTCTGTTCTCATGTTTTCTTCCTGTAGCATAATAAGAAAGTAATGGTTTATGTTCAATGAACTTTAAAATGATCCTGCATGGTATGCTTTGTTTCCCTCCTCTAACGGCATCTCGGTAAGTACTGTTATGTGTCTCGTTTCCGAAAGAAAAAAAGTAAGGTACCAAGAAGCCCTCCTCTCCCATAGTAGAGCTAGGTTTCAAACCCATGCAGTTGAGCCTTGAAGCAGCGGTCAGTCACCCAGTACCTGGCCTCATCAATACTTCCTGTGATGAGTTAGAGTATCTCCTACTGCCTTATCAACTAAAGCTCTAAAGTTTATTTAAATATTGAGCTTGCTGCTGGAGATGTCATTATCATTGGTTGAGGGCATTTGCTCTTGCAGAGGACTGGGGTTTAATTCCCAGCAACAATAAGGTGCCTCACAGCCATCTGTAGTTCTAGTCCCAAAGGATCCAACATCTTTTTCTGCCCTCTGAGGATGCTGTATACATGTGATTCACAAAAATACATGCAGATGAAACACCCACACACATGAAATTTTGAAATCAATACAAACTTTATACCATGTGTAATATTTACTTGACCTATAGGATAATTACACTACCTCTAAATGAGTTTTTGTAAATAATGAAAAATGTTTCATTAACTCAATTATGAACTTCATTCTCCTCTTCTCAGTTATAAAGCTCAGAATCCAGAACAGGGTCAGGGAGAGATCTCTTTGATAGGATAGAGGATATACACAGAAATCATAAAGCAGTTAATATCTGTCATCATTAAAATGCAAATAAGCAAAGAGAGTGCACGGAGGTGACATTGCCAAATCTAATGACCTAAGACTCCAAAGAGCCTCTCATTTTCCTGAGTATCCTTTAATAGCTACAGCGTATAGGCCATGCTGCAGTCTTTGAGGCTGACATAAAGAGCAAGATCTTAAAGGAGCTATTAATAATTGAGCATGTCTTATTCATGTAGTAAAATTAATAAACTTCAATAAATTATAGTTATATCATTTGAAACACACAGTATTTTCTGACCAACTCTGTTTTTAAATTTTCTGAAAATGCTGTCTGATGTAGGTGGGTCTTCATTCTATTTGTTGCTTTCATTGGTTAATTAATAGAGAAACTGCTTGGCCTGATAGGTCAGAGCATAGGTAGGCAAAGTAGACAGAACAGAATGCTGGGAAAAGGGCAGTGAGGCAGACGCTATAGCTCTCCTCTCCAAGATGGACACAGGTTAAGATCCTTCCTGGTAAGCCACCACCTTGTGGTGCTACACACATTAATAAAAATGGGTTAATCAAGATGTGAGAGTTAGCCAATAAGAGGCTAAAGACAATGGCAGTGTTTAAAATGAATACAGTTTCCGTGTAATTATTTTGAGTAAAGCTAGCTGGGAGCTGGGCTGCAGCCTGCCGCTCACACCGCTACAGCTGTCAAATTTCAATTTTTAATGAAATCTGCACTTAGCATTGTCCCTTCAGTTAATAAATACTTAATGCTCAACAGTGTGTAGAGTTGAAAACAGGCCTGCTTGCATCATTTGCAATAGTGATTGTCTGTTGTCTTCATCGTATTTGATCAATTTTTCCATTCATTCATTCATTACTTCAGGTTTTCAGCAAGCATTTGTGGATAAGTAGCAGTTTGGGATGAATCCCTTACATCGTTGTTATTTGGGCAAGCGATTAAATAGTGTTGCTGCTCACTACAATGGAAACCATAGGGTGGGTGGCCATCGGGGAAAAGAGGAGGCAGATGAGTTCTGCTGGGGCATTATGAATTTGAGGAGCCTGTTTGACAGTCAGGCAAGCAAACACAATAAGCGTATGATTGTGGACAGCAAGTGAGACCAATTATAAAAGACTTGAGCATTTCCAGCGACGGCAAATGATACCAATAGCCACAAGAAAGTGGTCCTTGCCTGCAGTGGTGGCACATACCTTTAGTCCTAGCACCTGAGAGGTAGAGGCAGGAGGATCTCTGTGAGTATGAGGTCAGCCTGCTCTACAAAGCTAGTTCTAGAACAGCCAGGAGTATGCAAAGAAATCCTGTCTCCAACCACCCCTCTAAAAATGGTTCTTAACCTGAAGACTGGGCACTTCTATGGAAGTCTACCAGTTGCTTTGGGATGTCCATTTCACCCTGAAATTAATTAATTAAATTTACATCTGCATTCACAAATTAAATACTGTAGTGCAAATTCTAATTGATCTTAATAATTAAAAACCCAGAGTCAGATATTAGGTAATGAAAGCTAAAAGATTGGAGAAGCAGAGCAGCCAGTCACTAGTTCTTACCTCTACGAAATCCTTAGGCTGAATGGGATATCCTGTCTACATAGCCTCAGACTGAATGCAGTGTGCTTCTGTCTCCTTCTGATTTAGATTCCTCTCCACCCAGCCCATATCCCTTCCTGTCTCCACCTTCCTAGTGTTGGGATTAAGGGTGTGTACTGGAATTAAAGGTGTGTGCCACCACTGCCTGGCCTCTATGGCTAACAAGTGGCTTAGCTCTGCACCCTGATCTCCAGACAAGCTTTATTTGTTAGAGCACAAACAAAATCACCACATTTCTCCTTTTTTGTCCAAAATAAAAAGGTTATAACTAATTTAAGAAAAACCATATACAACAAGTACAATAACTATATACAATATATACAGGCAATAAATACATCAGCAATGTCTAGTTCATTTGCATTTGACAAATTCAGAGAAAATACTCCATTAACTAATCTATCTTGGTGAGTCCAAAATCTTGTACCTAATTTACTTTCTATCCTAACTTACATTATCATCCAAAACTATCTTTTGATGTCTCTCAACCTTATACACTTTACACCTCTTTAGTGAGTTTCTTTTGTGAGTCTTGTAAGCAAGGAAAACTATAATTATAACTATAAAGTCTTCAACTCCACCAGAGACCTGAGAAAGAAATAATATTACCTGAGTAAACAGGAAGTACAAGTAAGTGACTTCCAAAAAATGTGAAAAATGACAAAAACATCTGGTTGCCTGCACAGTTACCCATAGTTCCTCTGCAATATTAGGGAATCCATCTTTGGGCCTAAAATATTTGACAGAATCTTCTTTGAAGCAGGATTTTTGAAGGACTGTCCTACCTTGTCTTCTCAAAGTTTGACAGTTCTTTCTTTTGTGTCCTGCTTGTCCAATTTGGACAGTATACTGTCAGCAGTTGAGGCAAGGGCATTTTCCTGCCCACTGGCTTACTTTTGCCACAGAGAAGGTAAACTCTTCTCCAAAGTAGATTGGTACTGCCAGGAGCCGACATGTCTCATTGGCATAAACAAAAAACTTATGTTATTAAAAATCTTAAATGCCATATTCTATAGATTTTTAATTTATTAAATCTGTCAATTTAAAATATATCTCTATTTGACCTTGAAAATATACCGAATATAACTACAAGTTCAAATGTAATAGGTGACTGACTACTAACCTGCATTTTCTTATTATCCTAAATAGTTAGTAATAATAATTTTCAAGGGCTAAAACTTTGCATTACATTGTTAAATGAGTTGTATAGGTACAATACTTTGAACAAGATTAGAAATGTATGTGCACTATGTTCTAACAAAATTATCTCAAATTTGTATCAAGATACAAAAATCCTTACCAGTGTAAAATAATTAAAACTAGAAGTTACTTCTTTGGTTTAAAAGTAAATCCAATAATCTACCTTTTATCCTAGTTCTATATCCCCCTTTTTCTTTTCAGAGTAGATTCAATAATCTACCCTTATATCCTATCATATCTATATACCCCCTTTTTCCTTTCAAAACAAGGACTGTGAATATAAATTCTTTTGTTCAGCTTTTTTCCCTGACTATTACCATTAGCAACTTATAACTAACCATTAGCAACTTATAACCTAAATGATGACAAATATCCATAAGCCATTGAATGACCAAAACTACCCACCCCATCTCTTAGGTCTTGTGAGAGATCCCTCAAAGCATTTTCAGATGACAGAAGATTACCTTGACTGTCCCTTCTTCACCTACATTTATGAGGCATCATGTTCTTAAATTTACTACCTGCTGCCTGGGGGTGACGTCATCTTTAGCGGATCTCAAAAAGAAAATTTTGAGGTTAACTGTTAAATTCTGTGAGAGGTAGTTGTATCATTTGTTGTCCAATCTCTGCAAAATGGTAAAGTGCAGGGCTTTTCTCAGATCCTTGCTAGAGTAGTCTGTGAGGCCGGATTATCTCAGCTAGTCACCTCAAAATTGTTCTGAGAAGTTTGTAGTCCAAGGCCAATTTTCATATAGTGTTTTTCAGTTTAGTGGTGTTACCATAGTCCTGATGGAATTATTGTAGTGGGATCCCATCATCTTTTTGGAGACTTCAGAGATTGCATTAGGTCAGATTTTTCCTTTTCTTGGTAATTTTTTCCAGATAGTTCTCCCTTCTTCTTTGGAGTTTTATTTGTCCAAAGATCTTTAAATTCCTCCAGATGGTTGTTTTTATTTTCCTGAAAAGACAAAAACAAAAACCCTCCCCTACCCCTAATTTTAGGGAGGTTTTCTTTTGACAAGTTATATCTGATCAAATGAAAAGAATTTGTTGGTCATAAAAATTAGTTTAGACTGAATGGTCATGCTGACTGATGAACCATCACCTCTTCTAATCAAGAGGACTCTCTTGTTCTGGCTTCTTTTCTTCTATAGGTGTTCACAATAGGCATTAGGTTCTTTAATTGCTCTGGGAAGGAGTTTTAACCTTAATGATAGGAAACAACTCAACTGAATTTGACATGGGAGGCCTGCGAGAGACCCCTCAAGATGTTTCTGGATGGTAGAAGACTACCTTGATTGTTCCTTCTTGACCTACATTCATTAGTCCAATGCCTGCCCTTGCCACCTCTTCTGTATAATCCAGAAGAGAGGGGTTTTCTGCTTGATTTATGTTTAGAAAATACATTGTTTCTAGGAACCCCCTGTTTATAACACCATTTTAGGTGACCTTGTTTATTGCAATTGAAACCCTTGACATTTTGATTTTTCTTCAAACTTCTAGAAACCACCTCTTCTATCCAAGCATCATCATGGTCATGCGAGTCAATATTGATTGTATCTTGGATCCATTCCTACAAGGGTGTTGATCTTGCCTTTAATGGCCTAATTATCCTTTTGCACTGTGAGTTAGCATTTTCAAAAGACAAAGATTCAATTATTGTTTGTCTGTCTTCTGAATTTGGCATCATTCTATTTACTGCTGAAATCAATCTTTTGTGAAATCCATGAAGATTTCTATTGGTCACTGTATGTCTTTAGTAAATGACTCAATTCTGTCCCAAGCATCCAAAGCTGCTTTGAATTCAAGTCAGGGTATGGTCATCATATAGAGATTGCTTTTCTATATTAGCATAATCTCCTCCTCCAAGAAGTTGATCTTGGAAGATTTCCATACCTCTGACCTTGCTTTGTTGTTTACTGGTCTTAGCCTCATCTTTTCACCAGGTCCTCTGTTGTAATTGAGGACCAGGATCCAAGACTTCTATAACCAAGTCTCTCCAGTCTTGAGGGATAATTCTATTACACGTTGACCATGAGTTTGACATCTGCTTCACAAAAAGTGAATGCATACCATATGAGACTATTGCTACCTTTAATGTTCTTAAATCTAACATTTCCACAGGGTTCCAGTGAGCACTTAAACAGTCTTGGGGATATCTGTCATTTGGCAGTTCCTCTAAGATGACTATATATATTAAAATTGGTTGTTTGAAAAATCTTAGGCTGTTCCTTTCTAACCTTATAATGCAATACTGAAATTAGTTCCTCTTTAAATTCCTCTGTCTGGATCTTTTTATTTCTTTGATCAATTTTAATAAGTTTTTCTAAGGCCTGTATCTTTGTCATTATATCCACCAACTTTTTAAAGAATAAACCAAGAATTATCAAACCAACAATAAAGATTATCAAAATGATAATTAACTTTATGAAATCCCAGTTAAATTGATTATCCCTTTATTTAACTGTTCCAATTTTAAACCATTCATCATTAGGGGGTGAAAGCTGAAAGATCAGGGAAGCAGAACAGTCAGCTACTAGTTCTTAACTCTATGCACTCCTCAAACTGAATGGGGTATCCTGTCTCTACAAGTCCTCAGATGGAATGCCATGCACTCCTATCTCCTCCCGCCTTATCTTCCTCTCTCTGGCTGACCCAAACACATAGGAAATGAGACAGTCATTTTTTTTATTAGTTAATTTTATAAAGTTTCTATTATGTAGTGCACTGAAACATTTCCCCAAATAATACAGTGAACTCTGTACACAGGCATGGTAGACATTCACTTCCATGGGGTAATTAAAGATGTCTCTACTTCACTATCTCTCCTGTGATTGTACACTGGTCGTTCTGGAAGCAAGTCCATGTCACCTGGATTGCATTTCATGGAATGTGGGCCACATTGGCTGTATAAATGATTGCAGAAATATCATTAACCCATATGATAACTTTTTCTTCTTTCTTACTGAAAGCAGTTTTTCTCATACAAGATATTCTGATTACAGTTTCCTCTTCCCTAACTTTTCCAAGATCCTCCCAGAACTCCCCACCCACCCAAATCCATGCCCTTTCTTTGTCTCTCTCATTAGAATACAAACAGGCTTCTAAAAAGTAATAAAATAAAATAATAACAAACTAGCTGGAATAGGATGAGAAAAACAAAAGAAAAAAACTAAAGAAAAAGAACGAGAAATAAACACATAGACACATATATTCGCACACACAGAAATCCCATAAAAACACACCATCAGAATCCATAGTATATAAGAAAATAATCTATAATGGGAAAAGGAAGGAAGGAATAAGGGTGAAAGGGAAAAAAACTAAAGTCATGCCCACACAAGGCATTATGAGACAAGGAACCTCCCAAAATATCATTGAGTTCATTTTGTGTTGACCATCTACTGCTAGGCATGGAGTCTGTCCTTAAGCGTGGTTGTATACCCAGTGAGACTCTATTGGAGAAAACTAGATTTTCCTATGCGGGCAGTTCTTTCTCAACTGAAGATAGCTTCTGGGTTAGGGCAGGGGCTGTGTCCACTTCGCCTCTCAGTTCTGGAACCCTATCTGGCACAGACTTATGCAGACCCTGTGCATTCTACCAGTCTCCATGAGTTTATATGTGTATTGGTCTTGCTGTGTTTAGAAGGCCTTGTTTTCTTTGTGTCCTCCATCCCACTGGCTCGTACAATCTTTCTGTCTCCTCTTTTGCATAGCTTCCTGACTCCTGAGGGCAGGGACTTGATAGAGACATCCCATTTAGCACTAAGTGTTATACACATTGTCCTGTTGTGGGTCTTTGTTTTTGTCCCCATCTACTGTAGGAGGAAGCTTCTCTAATGATGGTGGAGCAAGACCTGAACTGTGTTCTATAAAAGAATATCATCAGGAATCGTTTTATTGCTTCTTTCCTTTAGCAGAACAGTTGTATTTAGGTTTCCTCTAAGTCCCTGGCCTTTCTAGTCTCATGCTCCTGGCCTCCCAAGCAGTGTCATGCATGGGTTCCATTTCAGGGAGTGGGCATTAAATTCAATCTGATATTGTTGGTTACTCCCACAAGCTTTGTGCCACTATTGCACCAGTGTGTCTTGCATGCAAGCCAGCACTGTGTTCTACAGGGTTTGTAACCAGGTTGGTGTTTACCTTTCTCCCTAGTAGCATGCAGAGTACCTTCCAGTACCATGAACACTAGTCAGGAGTGGAAGATTCTAGGTAGATGCCAGCTCAACTTCATGTTCAGTGAGCTGTGTAGTTATGGTAACTCTTTGACAACTCTTTCTAATTTAAAGAAATATATCTTAGAAGTTTAATTGTATCATTTGATACAATCTGCTCAAAGTTAGTAGTCATAGGAGCTTTTTAAAGAAAAAATGTCCTGGTCGGAAGAGACTCCAGAAGTATCAGCTTGTACAAGATGGTGAGCTTCTTGATTTATTTTCCCGTTACTGTGATAAAATATCCCAAATAAAGCAATTTAAGGAAAAAAGGTTTGTTTGGCTCATAATTCCAGGTTACAGATCATCATGGCAGGGAAATGAGAGACCTGGTCACATTTCATCTGTAGTCAAGAGCAGAGAGCAATAAATTAATGCATGCTAATTCTCAGCTTGCTTTTCCCACTTCATATAGTCTAGGACCCCACCCTGGGAAGTGTACAACTCATATTAACATGGATCCTTCCCACATAAATCAATGTAACCAAGATAATTCTGTTGGGGACCGTGAGAGTTACAGCAGGTGACAGCTAGTGTTCAGATGTTAAACCACCTTTTCTCCTGCCCAGGCAGAAAACCATCGACTCTGGAAACTGTTCCTCACATTTGATAAGGCACCTTGTGTCTCCCCAATATCTGCACTGTAGTGTGTAATCTCATGTGATATGTACATGTAATCTCTTGATTATATCTTAATTGTATGGGCACATATATCTGTGAATGGTCAGGAAGATGACTTTTCATTCATCTGTATAATTTTGAAGTACAGAATATATGCTGGGACATGCTTCATAACTAGATGTATTTGTCCCACAAGGACTGTAGACACTTAAAAGCCTGCTTTGCTCTTTTGCTCAGACTCATTGCACCCAATCAGCTCACTTTCACCTCAGAGTAAGTTCAAACTAGACTACAGGCTGTTTGTGAATAGATCATAAGTTTAAAACCTTACAGCTATGCACAAGGTCAGAGTCACAGGTGTCTAACCAAGATTACTACACAGAGCACCCTAAGAAAAGCATGCCGATTCTTCGCTTGCCAAGTCTGCTGAAAATGACCTGTGTCTCAACGTTGTCACTGGGCACTGTGTACCCCTGCCCCTGCTCCATCTGGTCACAGCCTTACTCCTGAAGCCTTGAAACCCCTGTGTTACCATGGTAAACGGCTTGGCTCCTTATCACTTACCCTAGGAATGTACCTTTGACCAATGAGAGGTAACTCTTGTAACCTTTTGTTGGCTTCAAGCCTCCTGTAGAGAGAGTTTAGGCTAGGGGAAAGGAAGGTAGGAGGAATTAGAATTGGGACAGGAGAAATAGAACAGAAACAACAATATAAGTCATGTTTGAAATACAAATGAGTGACAGACTTTGCCCTCAGATACCCTAAGAAAAAAGTTTCTTTGGCTTGCTGTAGAATCCAATCTGAACCCCAAAGAGGACCTTGGAGCTGGACCCGAAAGGCTTGTTAACATTCTCAGAGACTAACCTTAATCTAGACAGCTCCTCATAAGGGTGCCCAAAGGCAGTTAGTATTAACCACCATAGACAGGCTTAGCATTTTAGCTGTTTCAATTTTACTTTTTATGTAAATTAAATTAAATTTTAAGTTATAATAGACTCATTTCTGTTGGACAGTGCTGATTTAGAAACTACATAGAGAAATGATAGATGACCACATTTACAAGCACTTGGTCTTATCCCAAAGGCTGTAAAGATTTAAGCTTCACCTCCCTAAAATCCTTTAGAGTCCAAATCAGTACAATGTTTAGAAGTGAGTGGGCAACCCACTCCTCGTCCACCTAGGAACTCAGGCTGCTGTCCTGGGAACTGAAAGGCCCTGTATGACTGCTCACCAGCATCCTGAAACACCCAGGCGGCCTGAAGGTAGAGAGGGAAAGGGAGGAAAGCAAACAGCTTCCTTTGAAAGGAATGTGAGCAGGAAGTTGAACACGTATCTTTCTTCACGGCCTTTTCAAATAGAGTTATGAATTGGTTACACCTAGTTACAAGGCTTGGGATTTGATTCTCAGTGAGCATAGTGCACAACCTTAAACTCAAGGGAGTCTGTAATTTGAAAGGAGAACAATAGTCACTGGGAGTCACGTGGCAGTCCATGCCAAGTCCTTGTTTGGTGTCCTTCAGTCACACTGACTTAGTAAAGTAGGAATTTCTGATACATTCATAGTTATTTAAAAAATGGATTGTGAAAAACAATCCAATTAAAATATTAACTATATATAGTTTGTTAATTGAAACTATATATAGTTTGTTAATTCTAACACTGCAGAAAAATAACGGGTTCCTGGAGAAGTATTAGTACATATAACACTCATTATTTTTACTAGGAAATCCTGAAGTTGCAAAAGGAGTCATTTTTATCGTCATGACTTTCCTTTTCTTTGCTCTCTGCATGAGATTCGCAGAGGTAATGTGTTATGGGAAGTGCAGTGAGGCAGCTCCCCTTGTGAGTAGCCAAGTCCCAGGAGATGGGAGAGGCAGTTAGTAAACAGTACAAACCATATCCGTATCCGTAATTGCAAGGGCTCCTCGAGTGGTGATTAGCATAAACAGCCTGCAGGACGGTTATTTACTGTTCCACCTTTGGAGAGGGGGCGTCTGTTAGGAGTTGATAAGAAAGCTTAGTAGTTTGCAAAATTGGTTGATAAATTTAATAACAGGTTTGGTGGGAATGGATAGAAATTATTAGTGCTGTCAACCAAGGACACAAGGATGTTTATTTGTTAAATAGAAGTCTTTCTCCATCATCTCCATTCCCCTAGAATGCCAGGGAACCTAGAGTTTAGAAACTATTTATATGGATTTGTGAAGGTTTTTTCCTCCACTTCTACAAAGCTGATTAATGGTTTCATTCATGGTACATGCTAGAACTATGCACACCAGCACAGGGCCACTAACCTCATGTGGCCATTGACCTTTTGAAATAAGTTAATTTGTAAGTGCAAATAGACTTTTGGATTTTCTTCCAAGAGACTAGATTTTAAAGGCTTATTAAAGTGTAAAATAAGGTCATTGATATTGCTCAACAGGTAAAGTCACCTGCTTCCAAGCCTAATGCTCTAAGTTCAATTCCCAGAACCCATATGGCAGAAGAGAACTAGTTCCCAAAAACTGTCCTCTGCCCTGCACACTCATGCATGGCAGTGTGCACCCATACACATTATCACACCACACAAAATGAATAAATGAAGGTGTAAGTTTAAAAAAGAGTAAAATCATGATTTTTAATACTGATTAAATATTTAAATGACTACTTTAGATTGGTTGGGTTAAATAAACTATCATCACTAAATTTTACCTATTTCTTTTTACTTTTCATGTGGAATTAATTAAATTTTAGATTATATAAGACTCAGTCTGTTGGGCACCTTTGATTTAGAAACTACATAAGAGAAATCATAGGTAGCTATATTTACAAGTTTGAATGGCCTATTCTGCAGTACTTGTCTCACCCCAAAAGCTATAAAAATTTAAGCTTTTCCACCCTAAAATCCTTTAGACTCCAAACCAATGCAAGACCAATTGCATTTCCAGGATTATTGGTATTAGGGTTAGCCTTCTCTAATGATGAATATTTTGCTATTCTGCTTAATACTCATCATTTATAACTGTTCTAATTATCAGAAAGCCCATCCTCACACTGGGAAGAAATTTGTCCTTTGTAATTTCAATGTCTGAGCCTTTTTTCTTGAACATAATTAAGTCTAATCTGTGCATTATTTAGACTTTTTGTTGCAGAGACAAGTACCCAAGAGAAGCAATTTAATGATATGAAGTTGGTTATGGATTTGTTGTTGTTGTTGTTTGTTGTTGTTTTGGCTCTGCTTGTCAGTGGTCTCTGGCTCCATTGCTTTTAGGTCTGTGTGAGACAGAAACCTTAGGGACTTCCTTCATGTGATTAACTCTGCAGAAGATGACCTCTGAAATTATATCCCGAGTCCACTTGTGGGGCTTCTAAAATGGGGGAAGGGCTGTCCCTAATGCTTTGGCTGGCTCTTGGGAACCTATTCCTTATACCAGATTTCCTTGCCCAGCCTCATTACAGGGGAAGGTACTTAGATTTATAACAACTGGATAAGTCATGCTTTGCTGATACCCATGGGAGGCCTGTCCTTTCTGGACAGAAACAGAGGAGGAGTGGATGACGGGAAGTTGGGGTGGGGATGGAAGGAGAGGATGGAGGGGACACTACCTACTGTCAGTATGTAAAATAAGTAAATAAAATAAATTACACCTGCAAGGTCATTTGCTGCTGTTTTTCTGCCTGAGTCAAAAAGCAGTCATTTTAACTTTTCTTAATAAAGGATCTCTCTGTGTGTATTTGCATGTATGTGTATATTATGTAAGTGTGTGCTTGCATAGATATGTATTGTATAAGTATGTGTGTACGTATATATGCATTATATAAGTGTGTGTGTGTGTGTGTGTGTGTGTGTGTGTGTGTGTAGCACGATTAATAAAAACCCAGAGACAGATGTTAGAGTTCAACTTGAAGGTCAGAAAAGCAAAACAGACAGCCACTGACTCTTACATCTACCTCAGTCTGAAATAGCAATCCTGACTCCAAGAATGGAAAATTTTAAAGACTTGGAATCATATGTACATGATGAGAACCAGAAATTAATTGATTTGATTAACTTGTTAGAAATATTCACAGGTCAATAAATTCAGACTCTCCAAAAGATTCTCCTGAAGACAGTGATACATAGATTTTAAACCATTGAAGAACTTGTCAGAATGGATAAGCAAGGATGAGGTACAGACAAAAGACAATAGTAAAGACTTAACATCGCCAGTACCTCTCAATGACTTGCCAAGAGTTTTAGCTTCTTATCCTGTTACTATTTCTGAAAAACCAGCAAGTAGTAAATACCCAGAAGGATATATAGAATGTAAGTAGGACCCTATATATATGAGAGATATTAAAGATATTAAGGAAGCAGTAATATCTTATGGCATGCATTCACCATATGTGAGACAGTTGGTAAAGACACGGGCTTCAAGAAATAAGGCTACATGATTGACTTCAATTAGTTTCAGCTGTATTAGACCATGGATCACAGCTACAGTGGAAGAGATATTGAAGAGAAGAAGCTAAGGCCCTTGAACATCAAGGTGGAGTCAGAGGTTTTGAGGCCTTCCAAGATCAAATTCTTGCTGAGGGCCATTATGCTGATTCAGACAGTCAAGCTATATACAATGAATACATCTTGTCTCTATGCTGCACAGCAGCCTTGAATGCTTGGAACCAGATTCAAGAACTACAAAAAAGAATAGAATCATATACTAAGGTTATACATGGCCCAAGAGAACCATTTAGTGACTTTTTGCAAAGATTAACTAAAGCTGTACAAAAAGTTTAGCAGACCCAGAAGCTAGATGAATATTTACTGAATCTCTGGATTTTGAAAATGTTCCTTTAGAATGTAAAAAGATACTTAGGCCCTTAAATATCAGATCAGCACCAATGGATGAGTGGATTCTACACACAGCCAATGCTGTATCCTTTCACTACAACACTGAGGCTTGGGTAGGAGAAGTGATTTCTAAAGATATGAAGAGACATAAAAATACCAAATGTTTTAATTGTGGTAGAATAGGCCATCTGAGAAGGGATTGTTCTAGAAATAATGTTTCTTCTGGGAACGACCCAAATAGAAGGCCCCACATTGGGCACCATTATGTAAACAGAGACTGCACTTTTGTTTCCCAGCTGCCCAGACACAAGTAATCACAGAGAAACTACATTAATTATAGCACTGTTTGGCCAATGACTTAGGTAATTGTAAGGTAAGATAGCTCTTACATCTTAAATTAAGCCATTTCTATTATTTTATATTTTACCATAGGCTTGTGGTTTGTCACCTTACATCTTGCTTCTTGGGCAGCTACATGGGGTTTCCTGAATTCACCTTCTTTTCCCCAGGATTCAGTTCTATTTTCCTGCTTCTCTTTTTGCCTGGAAAGTTAAGAGGTAAGGAGTCTGTGGTTTTGCTTCCTCATCTCTCTGATCTCTCAACATTTTCCCCAATATCTGACTCTGGGATTTTATTATTAAGACTTATTAGAACTCGTACTACAGTATATGGGTATGTGTATATATGTATTTATGTATGTATTATATAAGTGTGGGCATGTATTGTGTAATGTGTGTACATGTATTATATAAGTGTGCACATATGTATGATTATATGTATATTGGTGTGTATATATGTATGTATTATATAAGTGTATGAGTGTGTCAATGTATGTATTATATAAGTGTGTGTTATATAAGGGTGTGTGTATGTAAATGCATTATATAAATGTGTGTGTATTTGTGTGTGTGTGTATAAATATATGTATTATGCAAGTACTGAATAAGGCCTTTATGGTGGTTTTAATAATGCCCAACCCCCACAAATATGGCTCTGCTCTCTCCCCATAACCTGGGAATGTAGTCTTGTTTGGATAAAGAATCTTTGCAAATATAACTAAATGGGAGATTTCAAGATGAGATCACTCCAGATTATCCAGATGGCCTTTAAAACACTGATGATGAGAGCAGAGCTGAGAGCTGTGTAGCCATGAGTACGCTGCCAATGTTTTGATTTCAGACTTACTTTCTGCTAAGGTGGCCATGGTATTTTCCTTGGTATTGAATTAGGTTGAATCTACAATATCACCTTTCTCAGGTACAAATCATGCTCTTCACTCAGCTGTTATTTTAAGCAAGTTATTATACCTCTTTGGGTTATTCTTTAAAAGTAATAAATTAGACCAGAGTATCCCAAACTGACATCTTGAAATGCTCTGATGTGAAGTACATAAATGAATGCCACCTGCAGTTTCTAAGAGGTGAGAGCTTCTTGGGTGGTAGTAGCACATGCTTTTCATTCCAACACTTGGGAGGCAGAGGTCGGCCTGGTCAATAGAACAAATCCTGGAAAACCAGGGCTAGTTTTTGTTTTGTTATTTTTTTTTTGTTTTCTGTTTCTGTTTGTTTGTTTTGTTTTTGAGAAAAAAAGAAAAAAAGGCCAGGAACTTTAAATATTGTTCTGAGGTGAATATTGTTCTAATTTCAGATAAGTTTGGAAATTCTGTCACCTTCTACGTCATCTTTCCCTCACTATAGTTAATTGGAGATTGATGCCTATTCCAAATTAGACCTCACAAATTCTCTCTTCCAGAGATGTTCAATTGAGACTTATTTATTTCATGTGTATATGTATGAGAGAGGGTCAATAAGTGTGCATTGCCACAGCTATGTACTTGAAGCAGTCAGGGGACAATTTGAAGGAGTTGGTTCTCTCCCTCTACCATGTAGGTTCTAGAGATCAGATTTGGGGCTTCAGGCTTTGTGGCAAGAGCCTTCTTCTTTTTCTTTTTTTTTTTTTTTTAGCCTGCTGAGCCTTTTTACTCCCCAAGTCTCCTCTTTTTGCCCAGGGTTTAAGTAGTGTTTAGTTACACCCAGACTTCCACTGACTGAGACAGATTAGCCTCTAGTAGATCACATTTTATTGGGGCATCTAAAATAGGTGAGACAAAGGTGCTAGTAAACAGACCCTAGAGGCCTGGGGATGGGAATCAAAGACACAGTGAGATAGTAAAAAGGGAAACAGACTTTCCATTAACTTCATAGCTCTCCTACATCCTAGCGCTAATTAGGATAGCTAGAGTGTGTTGGATTAGGTGATCAGCGCAAAAATAAAAAAGAGGGGCTCGTTTTGGCTCAGTTCTAAAGGTTTCAGTTCCATGGTTTGTTGATGTAGGAGCCAACCATGAGAAACAGACCACTCAAAGGAAGTTCTTCCAACCATTATCACCCGCCAGTGTAGGACTCAGCCATCAATAAGTTTAATGGAGGCCTGAGTCTCAGTAGTTTACCCTGAAGCAACAGCTGGCTGCAGAAAGGATCATAAACTGAGATTACTTGAGCACCACCAAGAACAAACCATCCAAAGGAAATGCCTAACGTTCCAGCCACTGTAGATAGGATCACCTTCCACCATAGGATCATACACTCACCAGGACACCCCTAGACAAATGACAGCCAATCAGGCATCTTGAACCATATAAATCCCTCACCCCTACCTTTACTACTATAAAAACTGAACTATAAAAATCTAACTGAACTTGGGGCTCTCTGATTTTTCCAATGAGTTGGATACACAGAGAGACCCGAGTTTGCAAACTTGTATAAAATAAAGGCTCTTTGCTTTTACTTAGGGGGCTCATCTCTTTGTTGGTTTTTGGGGAACTCTAAGGATCTGGTCATAACATTTGGGGGCTTGTCCGGGATCCCCCAAGTCCACCAGGACTACCACCCATAGAGCCTTCAACCAGCTGGTAAGTTTTTTTGTGTTTTGTTTTGTGTTTTATGTTTGTGTCTTGTGTCTTTCTGTAAGTGGGCCCAGGAACTGTAAGAGTCTGTAGATGATCTAGGCGGACATGCAAAAAGATCATAGGCAGGGTGCCTGGGGAGACATCCTCAGGGCCCGTCAGTATGAGAGTGGATCCCTCTCAGTTCTGTAGAGAGACATGAGGGATGCTCCTGATGTCTCAGTTCTGTAGATAGACTGGTGGGTCGCACCCGCAAAACAGCCTGAGGCTGTCATTTTTCATTTGGTTTGGTTCAGTGCTAAGAGGATTTATCTGTTCATTGTCCTGTGTGTCTGTGTGTTGTTGTGTTTTTGTCCTGACGTAGACGGACACTGACAATATGGGACAGACTCAAATCACACTTCTTTGACTTTGATATTGGGATCACTTACAGGACTTTAAAGATAGGGCATAGGGGTATATTTTCCTAAAAGAGATAAGACAAATAACCTCTACCCGCCACCTTAAACATTTCATGGAAAGGAGTCAGTCTTGGCCTATAGTGCAGGGACAACACAGGCATGTTTGCCATACAAGCAAGAGTCTGTGGGGCAGCACTCTTGCATACATGGGCAGCTGGGCTATACAGCCTCGTTCTTGCAATGTAGCAAGGCTGCTAGCCACAGTTATGGGGGCAGATGTGCCCCAATAGGATTTCAAACACTAAACAAAGAATCTGGGGTTAATTACTATGGCTGGAAAGGTTTACAATCTTTTTCTCCCCATGCTGCATACCACCCTGCCCCTTCCCATGCTGGTGGATGAGTCCCCTCAGCCTGCCCTGGGGGCTGCATGCCTCAACATGCTCTGCAGGTCAAGGACTCTGGCTATAAGTGTTAAGTGGCGGTGATGTGACGCTATAGCCAGACTTCCCTCCACCACAGCTGCTTTGGTTTTTCAGATACAATGTGTTATAAATATCTGTCATCATTTAGAGGGGCTGGCTATAAATTTTTGTTGGTTAGAGTATAGAAAAAACTACTGTTAATCACAAATGTTTCAGACTGGTATATAATTTTATGTATGTAAATTTAAAGTTATTTTTGTTATAGTATATGCATGTTTCTGTTCTTGTTTAAAATATCAAAGCCATACAATATATTATATTACCACAGAGAGAATCCACAGAAAGACTTTGGTAAGAGTTTTTATGTTGTCTGAAAAGCGAGAGAGACTTTGGTATGTTGTCTGGAAGGTGAGGGGGAAAACAGGAGACTGAAAGAATGAAGAGAGGAGAAATGGATTGAAGATTTATAAAAGTTATAGAAGGTCAGAGGGGATGTGAACTATGTTTGCTGTGGTTTCTCATACATGCAAATACTGAATATGCTTGTTTCGTTGAAAAGATTGTCTATGTAGGTTTTCTTGTAAGCATGGAGCTGAGACAGAAATGGTTTGACTATTTTTGCTGTCTCTGCCACCCATCACTGCTGGGGCCACATTTACATGCCTGACTTCAGAATTTATCACTGAGCTCTGGTTACTGAATTTGGGTTAGCAGAAATTCAGATGATTTTTAGGTATAGATAATGTTAAACTGTCTTGTTTATGTGAACATTCTATAGCTTCAGATTTATAAGTTTATTTTGTCAAATATGGTAAAAAAAAACCTGTCAAAATTAAAATAAAACTAGTTAAAAGTTAATTAGTAACACTGAGAATTGATTACTTAAAATCTTTGCATGGGTAATTTTAAAGAAACCATAAGACATGATCCCATTTTAAATTTTGGACTGTCATTTTTCTAGAGTTAAAAAAAATGGATACCACATGATTTCACTGCCATCTTGATTAAAGGTGACCGTGGAGTGGGTCTAACAAGTCTCCAAGATAATTTGGATTGGGCTAGATTTGTGCATGATGACTCATGTCCTGTTCTAAAAACAAGATTTAAATATTTCTCTCTCTCTCTCTCTCTGTCTCTCTCTCTGTGTCTCTGTCTCTGTCTCTCTCTCTGTGTGTGTGTGTGTGTGTGTGTGTGTGTGTGCATGCATGGGTGCGTGCGTGTGTGATTTAAAGTATTAAAGCTGCACCTTAATGTTTTTATACTCAAAATTGTACCTAGCTCTGCCAGCTAGACTTTGTTAATTTAATCATCACCCAGTGGTTATAAAGACATAAGGGATCATAGGAAACAGCTAAAGTTTACAAATGTGTGACAGGACTAGAGTCCCAAAGAATGTGCAGTTGCAATAATGGATCTTAAAAGTTTTAGAAATGCCAGTGCCAGGTGATAGTCACCAGAAGTACCAGCTACAGTGAAATAGAGCAGGCTGAGATCTAAAAGACAGGCTATGTATATGCTGTTGAAGTGGGACCAAAGAAGTACTTTATTTTTGATATTGCACATTTAAGAGATTTTAAATTTTTTTTATTAAAAATTTCCACCTCCTCCCCTCCTCCCACTTCTCTCCCCTCCCCCACCCCTCCTCCCCCTCCTTCTCCAGGCCAAAGATCAGTCAGGGTTCCCTACCCTCTGGGAAGTCCAAGGTCCTCGCTGTTCGCCCTAGGTCCAGGAAGGTGAGCATCCAAACAGACAAGGCTTCCACAAAGCCCGTCCATGCAGTAGAATCAAAGCCCAGCACCATTGTCCTTGGCTTCCCTATCAGCCTCCACCATCAGCCACATTCAGAGAGTCCAGTTTGATCATATGCTCCATCAGTCCCATTCCAACTGGTCTTGGTGATCCCCCATTAGATCTGTCCCACCATCTCAGTGGGTGAACACACCCCTCGCGGTCCTGACTTCCTTGCTCATGTTCTCCTTCCTTCTGCTCCTCATTAGGACTTTGGGAGCTCAATCCAGTGCTCCAGTGTGGGTCTCTGTCTCTATCTCCATCCATCGCCAGATGAAGGTTCTATGGTAACATGCAAGATATTCATCAGTGTGGCTATAGGACAAGGCCAGTTCAGGCACCCTTTCCTCTGCTGCTCAAGGAACAAGCTGGGGACATCTCCTTGGACACCTGGGAACCCCTCTAGAGTCAAGTCTCTTGCCAACCCTAAAATGGCTCCCTTAATTAAGATATATATACTTCCCTGCTCCCACATCCACCCCTCCTTCATCCCAACCATCCCATTCCCTCAAGCTCTCCTCATTCTCCCTTTCTCCCTTCTCTCCCCTGTAACATGAAAAGGTCGGGCCTGCTTGTTGGGGTTTTTGTCCTGCCCTCATCCCCCAGTTGTTTAGTCCCAAAGTAAAATCACACAAGAGATCTCTATAAGTTATAATGCTGATTGGACCGTTAGGTCAGGCTTCTTACTGGCTAACTCTCACATCTTGATTAACCCATTTTTCTGATCTATGTTAGCCATGTAGCTCAGTACCTTTTTCAGTGGGGCAGCTCACACCCTGCTGCTTCGGTGGTCTGGGCAGGAGTGGGAGGAATCAGCTTCCTCCTTCCCAGAATTCTCCTGCTCTCCTTGCATCATTTCCACTTCCTGTCTGGCTTTCCAACCTACACCTCCTGCCTGGCCAATCAGCATTTATTTAAAACATGATTGACAGAATACAGACAATTCTCCCATACCACTTCCCCATCTCCCCTTATCCCCACCTCACTCCCACCCCCATGCTCCCAACCCTTGCCCGGCAATTTTGTCAACTTCCAATATCCAGGAGGATAATCATGTTTTTCTTTAGGTTCACCTTCTTATTTAGCTTCTCTAGGATCACTAATTATAGGCTCAATGTTCTTTATTTATGGCTAGAATCCACTTATGAGTGAGTACATACCATATTCCTCTTTTTGGGTCTGGGTTACCTCACTCAGTAAAGTGTTTTCTATTTCCATCCATTTGCATGCAAAATTCAAGATGTCATTGTTTTTTTACAGCTGAGTAGAACTCTAAAGTGTATATGTGCCATACCTTCTTTATCCATTCTTCTATTGAGGGAATGTTGTTTCCAGGTTGTTTCCAGGTTCTGGCTATTACAAATAGTGCTGCTATGAACATAGTTGGACAAATGCTTTTGTAGTATGATTGGGCATCTCTTGGGTATATTCCCAAGAGTGGAATTGCTGGGTCCTGAGGTAGGTGGATTCCCAGTTTCCTGAGAAGCCACCACACTGATTTCCAAAGTGGTTGCACAAGTTTGCATTCCCACCAACAATCGATGAGTGTTCCCCTTAATCCACATCCTCTCCAGCATAGGCTATCATTGGTATTTTTGATTTTAGCCATTCTGACAGGTGCAAGATGGTATCTCAGAGTTGTTTTGATTTTCATTTCTCTGATCACTAAGGAGATTGAGCATGACCTTAAGTGTCTTTTGGCCATTCAAACTTCTTCTGTTGAGAATTCTCTGTTCAGTTCAGTGCTCCATTTTTTTTAATTGGGTTAATTAGCATTTTAAAGTCTAGTTTCTTGAGTTCGTTGTATATTTTGGAGATCAGACCTTTGTCTGATGTGGGGTTGGTGAAGATCTTCTCCCAGTCAGTAGGTTGCCTTTTTGTCTTAATGACAGTGTCCTTTGCTTTACAGAAGCTTCTCAGTTTCAGGAGGTTTCATTTATTAATTGTTGCACTTATTGTCTGTGCTACTGGGGTTCTATGTATACCAAAAGCAATCTATAGATTCAATGCAATTTCCATCAAAATCCCAACAAAAGTCTTTACAGACCTTGTGAGAACAATTAATTTTTTTTAAAAATTAAATAAATTTATAAGCCTGTGGGACATCTATGCTTATAAAATGTCTTATATTGTTAATACTTGAACTTAAAATAAAAGGCTAAAAATTAGGGTCAGAACCATAAGCACCAAAAGCTAACCAGAAATGGAAATGTTCATTTCTTGTGATGCAGAAGACAATGACCTAAGCAGTTTGATAGAGGGTCTGGAACAGCAGCCAAGCCTATAAATCTCAATCTCTTGGAGGTTGTTGTACAGGGGTAGTCTAGAACTACCTGCCTGTCAGGTGTTTGAATTGAGTTTCACAACATAGGCAAAACTGCAGTTGTAAAATAACAACAGGAAAAAATTTGTAATGGGGGATCACTATAACATAGAAAACTATAGTAAAAGGTCAAATCATTAAATATTAACTAATGGATTTAAAATGTATTTCCTTGCTCAAGATCTATTCAGGCTTAAAAGTGTATGTTTAGCCTCCTTGTCTTTGCTAACTTTGTAGGGTTTAAGCTATTTGGATAAACCAAGTCATAAATTTTTGTATTGATACTAAGAGGTTTAGACCTCTCTTCTGGGGAAAGAATATTGTTTCTATGTCAATCACTCTGGGGTAATTAGAGATCCAATGGCCTTGTTCAGGAAGCAGATTAATGATAGAGAACAGAACATTCATGCAGAAGCTGGATGGTATGAAACTTGTTCAACTGGTCTTCTTGGTTAACCACCTTACTTTCAGTTCTTGGCCCCTGCCTTATCAACAGACTAATGGCTTTTGTTTGAGAATGGGTCAATATTGATCGACTGATGGTACTGAGGTCCCAGTATCACCCCCTTGAGCTCCTGGACAGAAAGGCCCCATGATTGGGTTTTGTCACTGCTACTTGTGAAGGGGAGGAAAATGTAGGGCCCAGGGCAGCTTTCCCAGGGCAACTTGATACACACCTGCCAAGATAGTATTCTGTATGCCTCTCATATCTTCATAGGCATATCTTTCTTCAGGTTGGGAAAGTTTTCTTTTATGATTGTGTTAAATATATTTTCTGTGCTTTTAAGTTGAACTTTGTAACATGAAGGCCAACTTGTTGGGGTTTATGTCCTGCCCAGTTCCCCACAACCGGCAAGCCCCAAAGAAATCACACACAGGACTCCATAAGATTATAAACTGATTGGCCCATTAGCTCAGGCTTCTTATTAACTTATTAGCTAACTCTCTCATCTTGATTAACCCATTTTTCTGATCTATGTCAGCCATATGGCTTGGTACCTTTTTCAGCTTTCAGCTCACATGTTACTTCTTCGGTGGTCTGGGCAGGAATGGCAGAGGGAGCTTCCTGCTTCCCAGAATATTCCTGTTCTCAGAGCCCCGCCTCTACTTCCTGTCTGGTTGACCAGCCTATACTTCCTGCCTGACCAATCAGCATTTTATTAAAATATGATTGACAGATTACAGACAATTCTCCCACACCAGAACTTCTCCTTTTTCTATCCCTACTATTCTTAGGTTTGGTCTTTTCATGTTGTCCCATATTTCCTGAGTATTTTGTGTTAAGCTTTTGTTAGATTTAATGTTTTTTTTTTTTGACTGATGAGTCTATTTCCTCTATTGTATCTTTGGCGCTTGAGATTCTCTCTTCCATCTCTTGTATTCTGCTGTTTATATTTGCATTTGTGGTTCCTGATTGTTTTCTCATAATTTCTGTTTCTATAATTCCCTCAGCTTGTGTTTTCGTTATTGTCTCTATTTCAGTTTTCAAGTCTTGAATAGTTTCTTTCATATGTTTGATTGCTTTTTCTTGGTTTTCTTTTAAGGATTTACTGATGTCTTCAAATTTTTTTGTTTGTCTTTTCCTCCATTTCTTTGAGGGAATTTCTCATTTCCTCTTTAAGAGTCTCAAACATTCTCCTGAAGTTATTTTTAGGTCATTTTCTTCTGTTTCATCTGTATTTGGTTGTTCAAGTCTTGCTGTTTTAGGATCTCTAGATTTTACTGATGTCATGTTGTTCTTTGTAGTATTGCATGTGTTCTTACCTTGTCTCCTCATTTTTTCCTCTAATTGGTGTGGTTGGGACTGTCTGTGATTCTGTTGATTAATCTTCTAGGTGCCAGTGGATCCAAGGCTCAGATGGTTGTTCCTCGTGGTACAGTCAGTGCCAGGGTTCTAGTTACCCTGTTGGTCACTCAGCATTCCTGGAGGTCGCTCAGTGCTCCTGGGGTTTGCTCCACTCCAGTGAAGTTTGCTGTCTCAGGCCTGCTCTGGTCTAGGCTGCCGGCTCAGACCTGTTTCTGTAAATGTCCCTGGTCTGGATCTGTTCCTGTGAAGGTTTCTGTCTTGGGGTTGATCCTGCAAAGGTCTCTGACTCTGGTCTACTCCCTCAGAGGTCCCAGACCCATGCCCAGACCCACAGGAGTCCTGACTCAGGTCTGCTCCCTGAAAGGTCCCAGATCCATGCCCAGACCCGCAGCAGTCTCTGACTCTGGCCCACTCGCTCAGCAGTTGCTCCCCTGTACCTGCTCCTGTGGAGTTGGCTGTCTCAGGTCCACAATGCTAGCTCTTAGACTCCCTCTTTCTCCTATTCCACCCTGGGACTGTTTCCTTGCCTTAGCAGGAGGCAGCATTAACAGCTAGATACAAACTTGTTCTGTTTTTATGCTCGGAATGACTAATTCAGTTTCTTTACTAGCTTCAATTTAAAATCATTACAGAGTGTGTCGTTCTAGTCTTGTGAAAGCTGCTAACTATTGTAGACTGTTGGGAAATACAAGTGAGTCATCTTTAAAGTACTGATATAATTAATTACAGGAATAAGCCTTATTTAGTTCCCTTTATATGTTTTCAAAGTCAAACTTAAAACAAATAGCTGGAGACAAAGTTTGTCTAATCAGATATACCTAGGCAGCCCCCATACTTCAGATATCTGAAAAATATGACATTTAAAATAATGATTACAAAGCTTATTATATTAGACAGAAACTCCGAGATCCTAGCAGTAACCCAAGATCTCCAAAGAAGATTATGGGACACCATGATGTATCCACCTGGATTATGACGACGCTGACCAATGGGCAAGATGCCCCAATGCAACACCTGCTGCCAGGACCTGATCCAGACTGTGGACAAACAGCAGGACACTGGAGAATTGATTGCACCACTTTTGCCTAGACAAAATAAGGTCAATCTTTTCCATGTCCCTCTTCCACAGGAAAAGAAAAAAATCCACCTTCTGGGCCTGGCTAAGACTGTAAGGCTGTTCTTTTATATACGTCTGCCTCTAATGCTATGGGTATGACTAACTGTATATGGGAACTGTGGTCCCTGTCATTTTTAATAGATTTGGAAACTACTTGGTCTGTACTCAGATATATTATTTTTCCTTCTGGGACCTCTGATAGTATTGATGGCTAGGGCAGTTATAATGTCAGTTTAGTAGCAAACGTTATCCAGATCCTTCTACAAAGCTATAGATAGCTTGTTAGCTCTAAAGCTACTAGGTCTCTTAAAAATGTTTTAAGGTCTGAAGATATAAAAATTCATAACTTTTGAGGGTCTAAAATGACTTAAGATGTAAATACATGTTAAGATATAAAACATGTTTCTGATTTTCCCCCCTCTATGGTATGGTTCTAATAAGCTGATAGAGCAATGGCTACTTACTGTTTGGGTCACAAACTCAAGATTTTAGATTTATTCTAGTTGCCATTTAAATATGTTTAAATTTTTAAACATATATTTATTTAAATATGTTTAAAAAGGTGTTTCTCATTGGGCCAAAGGCATCCCTGTCCAACCATACATGGTTCTCTGGACAATAGAAAAATATACATGCTTCCAGCCAAAATTCTAAGAACTCAACGGTATGAGTCTATTCCTTCTGTTTATAGACACCTGTTATCTGCTTTTTTCTACAATATGGATTTTTCCTTTAAATACATAAATTTTAACTTCTGTTCCTAGTTTAAACTTATCTCAATAGGCTTCCACTTGGCTGGTAGACACATCTAAGCATCAGTTGCTGACTACAGCTGGCTCTGAATGGCGGTGAGCCCTGGACTTTCTGAAAGCTGATGTGGACCAGTCCAGCTGATATGAATGCTCCCTGTCCCTTCCTTCAGCAGAGTCTGATGAGTGTCCCGTTGCCTGAATTCCCTCCCTACCTTTGGCTAGCCTTTCAACCTGCTTGGACCCTGATAACAACACCCCAATGTCAGCTTGACATTGAAGTAGTTGTGGAAAGGAACACGTTGTCCCATGTTCCCTGCCCAGAACAGGTTGAAATGCTGAGACAAGGGGGAACTCCCTGGCATAGGGGACAAAATAATTACCTATAGTGCCCATTGATATACCAGAAAAATAGGCCCAGAGTTGTCAATTAATGGATTTATTAACTAAAGTAGTTCTTAGGTCCCAATAATACCTCCTTAAAACCATGAGCAGGACTTATGATTGGGTCCTGTCATTGGTGCTTATGAAAGGGGAAGTGTAGGAGCCAGCCAGGAGAAACAGACCACTCAAAGGAAGTTCTTCCAACCATTATCACCTGCCAGTGTAGGACTCAACTATCAATAAGTATAATGGAGGCTTGAGTCTCAGTAGTTTACCCTGAAGCAATACCTGGTTGCAGGAAGGATCATAAACTGAGATTACTTGAGCACCACCCAAGAACAACCCATCCAAAGGAAATGCCTAGCGTTCCAACCGTTGTAGATAGGATTACCTTCCACCATAGGATCATACACTCACCAGGACACCCCTAGACAAATGTCAGTCAATCAGGGGTCCTGAACCTTAGAAACCCCTCACCACCACCTTTACTACTATAGAAATCCAACTCTAACTGAGCTCAGGGCTCTCTGATTATTCCAATAAGTGGACACACAAAGAGACCCGAGTTTGCAAACTTGTATAAACTAAAGGCTCTTTGCTTTTACTTAGGGCACTCGGTCTCCTTGTTGGTTTTGGGGGGACTTCGCAGATATGGCCATAACAGTTGACTCTGCTATTTTGGGGCCAGTGGCTGGGAAGTGGGGTGAGGCACAAGGTGCTCATTTTATGGTACCAGGACAGCAAAGAACCTACGAAGTGCTGGGGCCTCGATATCCCCTCCCTGCCAGGCCCTTGGTGACCTAACTTACTCCAAACAGGCTCACATCTTAAAAGTTTAACTGTCACCCAAGAATACCACAAACTGACGACCAAACCCTTAATACATCGAGATGTGATCCTTTAAGGGACACTTCAGACCCAAATTATGTCAAGGAGATAAATCTAAAATGTGACCATCTCCTTTCTCAAGGCTTCTGCTGCAATGTTATTGTTTCTGGATGAATCTTTTTCCAAGAAGATTCTCGGTCGGAGCTGTTCATAAAGGATCACCAGTTTTAATTAAGTGTGACAAAGTCACACTGCTTCCATAATAAGTATTCTGTAACTAGGAGGAAGAGATTTAAAGGAATATCCTTCTAGTTTTTATGGGTTTGTTGAATATAAAGATTGTCTTTGTCTATTCTGCTCATATAAATGCACTTAAATGCTTTTTGCTTCTATGTTTTTATTTTATTTGGTTTGGCTTTTTGTTTTATTATTATTATTATTATTATTATTATTGCTTTTGACTTGTATGTTTTATCCCATCTCCTTAATAGAGTCTAGTAACTTTATCTTAAAGTAACTTTTTCCCTAGCAAGAACAAATTTCTGTTTTTGTGGCTTTAAATATTATTTGGCATAAAAAATACCATCTAGACACCAAAAGACATGCAGGTGAAGTATTTGAAACTCAGCATGTTCTTTAGACTTCAAATGCCATCTGCTGTGTTTTCACAGCGTGGCATGGCACACTTTCTGAGGATGGGCCCTCCTGTAGTTTTGATTTCTTAAAATGTATCAAGGAACGGGAATGGGCTAAAGCGTCTTTCCTAGCAGACCTCTTGGGAGAGTCCTCAGCAGTACACAGCTGAACACACAACTCGGGCATTTCTTCTTCCCACCTGGGCAGTCTGCCATACCTTGTCAGGTTCGGATGCCTGGCTTCCCATGGTAGGAGAGTGCCAGCAAAGTGGCTTGGAAGGTGCCGCAGAGAAATCTTCATAGAAAAGATTAAGGCTACATCAGAATGTCGTCCACATTTTAAAAATATATTACTCATTTCTTGAAATTTTCTTAGTTATATACAAAGAATTTTGATCACATCTACCCTGACTTCCCTCCTTCAATTCCCCCGTGGCTCCCCCTCCCAAATTCATGTCCTCTTCATTTTTTTCTTTTTCTTTTTTTAAAATAAGAATTCCCTGGCTGGGCAGTGGTAGTGCACACATTTAAACTCAGGAGGCAGAGGCAGGTGAGTCAAGTTTAAGACCAGTCTGGTCTACATAGCAAGTTGTAGGAGAGCCAGGAGCTACACAGAGAAACCCTGTATCAAAACAAAGAAAAAAAACAATAATAGTAGTTCACTGAGTCCAATTAATGCTGTCCACATACACATGGGTGTGAGACCATCTACTGGAACATGGATAACCTACTCCCAAAGAAAATGACTATGCTTTCCTCCCTCCCCGCTCCAAGCCATCAACTGCCGCTAGCTCCTCAACTACCCTCAACTACAGCTGTTCCCCCATGAGCCCGTCTCCCATCTATGCAGGAATTACAACTGGCTTGATCTTGGGCAGGTCTTGTGGAAGTTACCACAGTTGCCATGAATTTGTGAGCGCAGCGGCTGTGGCATGTCCACGGGTATTTCACGGCACTCTTTCTCGACTGTGGGCTCTTACGTTCTTTTTGCCCCTTCTTCCGAAGAGCAGAGCAGAGGAGCCCTTTGAGAATAGTGTTGTCAAATGATTCCTCAGGAAGCCGCATGTCCATCTGCCATTTGTTTCCACAGGGCTGAGGCTGTAACACGTGGCCTCATGCATCCCTAGGCAAGTGTTCCATCACTAAGCTGCATCGCTACCCCATGGAGCTGATTCTCAGTTGTCACGCCTTCCTCTACCTGCTTATGGGTGACTCCTCCTTGTGTACTGTTGTCAACGGTGCTGACTGTGAGAAAATTCACCAAAAGAATCCCTTAACTGGTGGGATTCTGGGAAAACAGGACAATTTTGCAAAATTTATATTTTAATTATTTTTGAGTGTTCTTTTTTTTCTGATTTGATATGGCAACGTATATTATATTGGTAAGCTGTGTTTGTTTACGCTCACTGAGAAGTGGGTTCCGGAAGCAGGGTTGCACACAGCTTCCCAACTCACATCCAAACGTGCTTCCCTTAAAGTGTCCTTCTAAAGCCTTTGTCTGGGGACAGGCTGGCCCCCTAAACTCTGTGTCAGGGGGAAAGTCCAGGAATAAAAATATGACCCCCTTAAAAATGGCTAGAAGGTAAGCCCTTTCCAACAAATGTTACTATTGCTTTTCCCATGATCGAAAGGTGCTTTTGAGTGAAAGAGAGTGTTCACCCAGAAAGAGATCTCAGTCCAAATGGCTGCCTCAGATTCCCCGTCTACTTCTGCTGCTGTTGTCAGGGTCCCCTCACCTCATGGAACCTGCTCTGCCAAGGGCTTGTGGGAAACTCAGGCTGGCTGCCCTACAGGGGCTCCCTCAGTCAGTTTCTGCTGGGTGTTTATCAGCTCCTGATTTGACGTTGCAAAGTTCCTGATATATTTTTTTAAAGATTTATTTTGCTTCCTGTGTGTGTGTGAGCGCCTGCATGTATGTTTGTGGACCATGTGTGTGCCTGATGCTTACGGAGGCCAGATCCTGGAAATGGAGTTACTGGTGGTTGTGAGCCACTGAGGGGGTGCTGGGAACTGAACCCAGCCCCTCTGCAAGAGCAGCCAGTGCTCTTAACCATTGAGCCATCTCTCCAGTCCCTGCCTTTCTTCTGTTCCCTGTTCTTTTCCTCAGAGGCCTCACCCAAGGAGACATCAGCTAATTGACTTAACAGACTTCCCGCATTGATTTCTACTGCTTGTTTTGAGCACTTGATCTAATATTTTGATATCTATATCATCTGTTATCGCTTACTATTTATTTTGGCATACTATACATCTAATAAAATCCTCACTCATTCAAAACCCAAAGTGTGACCATCATACATCATTGTCTATAACATGAGGGGCCGGCTTGTTGGGGTTTCTGTCCCGCCCGGTACCCCACAACTGGCATGCCCCAAAGAGAAAATCAATCACACAGAGATCTCTATAAGTTATAAAGCTGATTGGCCCATTAGGTCAGGCTTCTTGCTAACTCTTATAACTTATATTAACCCATTATTCTCATCTATGTTAGCCATAATGGCTCCGTACCTTTCTCAGCTGGGCAAATTACATGCTGCCTCTTCGTGATCTGCACAGGAGTGGCAGGCAGAGGGAGTTTCCTCCTCCCTAGCCTTATCCTATTCTCATTGCCCCGCCTCTACTTCCTGTCTGGTTGACCCGCCTATACTTCCTGCCTGGCCAATCAGCGTTTTATTAAAATACATGACTGACAGAATACAGACAATTCTCCCACACCAATTGTCCAGTACAGACAGTAACAATCTTCACTGTGAGACACGACACAGAGTGGCAGACGCAGAAAGCAACAACCACCATTTAAAGACGTCCCCGTGGTGCAGTCTGTCCTTCCCACTTCACAGCTTCCTTCACGATTTTGTTCATGTGTATATTTAATCTTATGATGTTTTTTAAAACATGACTGTGGTTTTCCCACATTATTAAAATTTAACACATCTTTCTAAAGTTGCTACACCCTAAAGCTCTGCATGTTGAAAATAAAATAGCACAGCAGAGATTAGGTGGCTTTTCTGGGCGCTTGTGACAATTGTGAACTTGGAGGATGCAGGCAGAGAACACGATCAACTGTCCTTCTTCTCTCCCCTGCAGTCTGCATGGAGACTCTGCGCCCACTTCATGTAGATGAGTGAGTCAGGCTGTATCTCGCTGTGGTAATGACACCCCTCTCCTGTATGGTATAGTGAGGTGAAGGTCTTCCTTAGGACAAAGCCACTTACCTCATTGATGGTTCAAGGTAGTAGCATATTCATGACAGAGTCATGGTAAGGGTCTCGAGGAAACGTGGTTTGTAATGCTTACTCTGTCCATCGTTCTTAGCTGTAAACTATTTGATAGTTTAAGAAATTAATTTCAGGGGCTGGAGAGATGACTCAGTGGTTAAGAGCATTGCCTGCTCTTCCAAAGGTCCTGAGTTCAATTCCCAGCAACCACATGGTGGCTCAAAACCATCTGTAATGAGATCTGGTTGCCCTCTTCAGGCATGCACATAGACAGAATATTGTATATATAATAAATAAATAAATATTTTTTAAAATAAATTAATTTCAAATTAAAATGAATGTGAACATGTGTTTTAAAAGCCCAAGATCCTGGCTTGAAGAAGTTGCACTGTCAACTCTAGAGGATGCATGCAGCTGCCAGACATCTGTCACTGCCATTGTGAGGGCTGGCTGTCCCTCCGCTGAGCAACCACACTAAGAGTGGATGTACCATTGGTAACTCCTACCAGCCTTTGGAATTGGAATTCATGAGTGTGTCCTACTGCTAGAGTCTAGCCATGCCCTTAGGTGTAAAGGACAGAACAAAAGGAGGCTGGTGGCTTATAACTCAAGAACAGGTAGGCCATGGAAGCACATGTTTAGGATCCCAGAACTCTTGAAGCTTGGACATGGTGGTCAAGTGTTCAAAACTCTGATCAACAAAACAAAACAGAAGAACAAAAAGACGGTGGATTTTTAAGGTAAGCTCTTCTCCCTCACAAAAGAGACTATTAATATGCTGCTGACCAGACAAAACGCATAATGAAGCCCAAAAACAGCTATTTAATGCCAGATGACATAATTGTTTCATAATATAGTTAATGATTTCTTATTAGCAATTGTTAGAGCAGTTCAGACTATTTTGGGGGGGAGACTCAGACTGACACACCCTTCGCTAAGGAGTTACTGGCTGTTGATGCCCGTTACAGAAGGAAGAATCTGTGCCGTTGTGACCCCTGTCGGTTGACCATGTCCCCATAGGTATCTCTATATGACACCACTAATTAGAGTCATTGGGTTACTTAAAAAAGAAGAAAAGAAGTTGGGAGGGGAGTATGGTGGGTCCAGGAGGATTTCTGGGAACAGGTGGTGGATATGATCAAATACATTGTATACATGTATGAAATTTTCAAATAATAAATGTATTATATAAAATATTTTAAAACATTTTATTTAAAACATTTTAGATGGTTGGATGTGATGGTGGCCATGCCTTTAATCCCAGAACTCAGGAAGCAGAGGCAGGTGGATCTCTGTGAGTTCAAGGCCAGCCTGATCTACAGAGCAAGTTCCAGAACAGATACTGCTGTTACACAGAGAAACCCTATCTTGAAAAAAATAATTTATATTTATGGGGGTAAAATTTACATATGAGAAGAATGGATAGTTTTAGACCCTTTAACCTTATTAGTACATAGTTTAATGAGTATTGACAACTGCACAATCATACTGCAGTCACTATAGCCAATCCATAGAACAGTTTAATCATCCCCTGAAGTTTCCCCATGTGTCACTTCACAGCTAACCTTTCACAGTAATCCCAACTGCATCTACATTTCCTCGCTGTATGTGATGGTTTGGATGAGAAGTGTTCCCCATGGGCTCTTGTATTTGCACATTTGGTCCCCTGTTGGTGGTGGTGCTGTTTGGGGAGCCTTCTAAATGTGCATCCTTGCTAGAGTAAGCACCTCACTTCGGTGGGCTGAGAGTTTATAACCTTACCTCACTTCCTGTGTCCTCAGCTTCCTGTGTGCAGTTGTGATGTGACCTCTCAGCTTCCTGCTCCTGTACCTTCGCCTTCCTCGTCTTTATGGACATTGTGCTCTCTGGAAACATACATCAGACGCTTCCCTAAGTTGTCTTTGGTGGAGGCGTTTTATCAGTGTGACAGAAAGATGCCTGCTACACTGGAGTGGATGCTTCTGCACGGCTGTTACAGAACACTTGGGAGAATGAGAGGAAAGATTCATTTGAGCTCATGGACTTAGTAGCTCCAGTTCATTGCGACAGGGGTGACAAGGTAAAGCAGCTTACCTATGGCTGACAGGAAACAGACAGAACCATAACAGGGGACATGTCAAGTTCTAGTCCCCAAAGACAGACTTCCAGTGGCCCTTTTCCTGCAATTTTGCCCCACCTTCCACATTGTAATCAATTCAAAATTTTAATCCATGTAGGTGTTAAGATATTTATTAGATGCTGGGCAACGATGGCACATGCCTTCAGTGCCCACATTTAGGAGACATAGGCAGGCAGATCTCTGAGTTACAGGGCAGCCTGGCCTGCAGAATAAGTTCCAGGACAGCCAAGACTGCACAAAGAAACCCGATCTCAAAAAAAAAAAAAAAAAGTAAAAAACAACTCAAGCCAGGTGGTGGTAGTGCATGACTTTAATCCCAGCACTTGGGAGACTGAGGCAGGCGGATCTCAGTGAATCTGAAACCAGCATGGTCTACAAAGTGAGTTCTAGGATAGCTGAACTGCATAAAGAAACCCTGTCTCAAAAAACAAAACGAAAAATTCAACCCAAATACATATGTGTGTGTGTGCATGCGTGTGTATATATATGTATGTATGTATGTATGTATGTATGTATGAATGAATGAATTAGAGACTTCACAATCCAATCAGTTGTCTTTAGACATACCTTGTGGACACACCCAGAGGTGCAATTTACTAATGTCCTATGTATGTCTCAGTTCAAGGAAACTGACAACCAGATTGATGGCCAGATTTCCCCACACCATGTAAAACCCATCACATAGTATGTAGGCTTTTGTGTTGTCTAGTCTTTTATACTCTTCCAGCTTACTCTGAGATTCAGTCTTGTTACTGGCCTGTCAGACGAACTTTCCTTTTTATTTGTTGTGTAGTGTTCCATGACATGGGCGTGCCTCAGCTTTCTTGTCCAGTCTCTAACTCAAGGACATCTAGGGTATTTTTAGCTCTTGAAAGTTACAAAGATGGGCAGCCAGGTGGGCTGAGGCGGCGGTGTAGGAGCTGGGGAAGTTTGGGAGATGTGGCCAGTTCTGGCGGGGGGGGGGGGGGCTAGGTGGTGCCACTTCCCAATGCCTCGGATCTGCAGCCATTGTTCTCCGTCCTCTTGCTTGGAGGTATTTAAGCTTCTAAAATGTCATCAGTCAAGCCTCTACTTTATGCAGTTATTCATTTCTTGCAGGTACAAAGTCAGATGGATGCATATACTTCTGATGAACAAGAAAGTTTGGAAGATATGCTTTAAATAGGTGCAAATCAAAGTTGGACATTTGCTCTAACTCGCCTGGTGAGACGATGCCTTTCCAGGTGGCAATGAGAGGAGCAGTTGCAATTCAGTGCTTGGGGACAGCTTGTAAGATTAGTCCAGAAGATGCACAAGCAGCAGTTTCACAGCCTTTGACAGAAGTGTTCACAAACTCTGTCTGTAAGAATGACATCGTGCCCCTCACAAACTCGGTGCCTGAGGATGTGGGGAAAGCTGATCAGTTGGAAGATGGAAGGCCACAACACATGAAAGAGGAAAAGTACACTACTGCAGTGGATTGTTACACACAGGCGCTAGCACTGGATCCCAACAATGCGGTTTATTACTGCGACAGAGCTGCTGCTCAGAGCAAATTAAGTCACTACACAGACGCAATAAAAGACGGTGAGAAAGCAATAGCAATTGATTCAAAATACAGCAAGGCCTATGGAGGGATGGGGCTGGTCCTCACTGCCATGAATAAGTGTGAAGAGGCAGTTACCAGCTACCAGAAGGCCCTGGATCTCGAGCCTGAAAATGATTCCTACAAGTCAAATGTGAAAATAGCAGAGAGGTGGCTAGTCCTACAGGAACTGGGCTGAGCTTTGACATGGCCAGCGTGATAAATAACCCGGCTTTCATCACCATGGCTGCAAGTTTAATGCAGAACCCTCAGGTTCAACAGCTAATGTTAGGAATGATGACAAATGCCATTGTGGGCCTGCTGCTGGAGCTGGAAGCCTAACGGACCTGCCTAGCCTCATCCAAGTGGGACAGCAGTTTGCTCAGCAGATCCAAAAACAGAATCCTGAACTTAGAGAGCAGCTGAGGAATCACATCCGCAGCAGGTCGCTCAGCAGCAGCACGGAAGAACATTTCTGACTCGATCAGGACCCTCACCCACAGTACAGATAGTTTATGGTCCTGACATGCCCACCTGTAGATAATAGCCAAAAGCCAAGTAACCAAAACCACCCTACACAATGTCTGGAAATAATGGAGGAAAGTCTCCTGTGTAAACCTGAGTGAGTCCATCTGTTTAGAATATAGTTTATCACAAACAGACTTGAACACAATACAAACTCCTTCAGAAACAAACCATCGGTAGCCTTGTTATGTGCTAATACAGCCTTGGGAAAAGGGCCCATCCATTTTAAAATTTTTAATCAGCATGTTTGTATATCAGTCTTAGTACAGAGTATATTTGTTGAATAGTAGGGCTATTTATTGGAAAGTTCTTTAACTGCAGGTTTCCCTAAGCCATGGTTTTGAGAGGGGCAATGACTAAGTGGAGAGACTTCTCATGCTACTTTGGAAGCAATATGCTTGGCAGCACATCAGGAGAGGAGCTTTGGGATGTGCCACCATCAGTAACACATGGCTATTGTGGGTACCAGTACTGTCTGTAGGGTGGCTTGTATTGGGGACAGGGAATCTTTAGAACAGACAAGAAGCAGCGTTTGATGCAGGCGATGTTTTGGAGATACCGGATGCTCAGGTTTTCTGCCTCGATTTTAACTAATCCTGTCTGTAGTTTAGCGTTGATAGCATTCGCATGGTCAGTTAAGTGCATAATGAAACACACTTAGAGCTCCCGGTAATGGTCGGGCCAGTGAACACAACTGCTCTATTCATTGTTGTAGCCTAAGTGTCACGGTTTCATTGGTGAGAAACTTACCTAGGGCACTATCTAGTTACACTTAAAAAAGCCACTGATTTGACACCAAATCATTTCTAAGTGGAATTTAATTATGTGCCCATCCACGATGATTTTATTTTTTACTTCACCATTATTTGATGAGTAACAAAGGCATCTATCGCTGACATTGCTCATCCGTGGAATCCTTGGCTGCAGTTTGGCTCAGTATGACAGTCTTATGCTTAACTTTAATTTTTTGCAATTTAAACATAACAGGAGACTTCCAATATCTTATCATATTTATATACCCGGCATATGGTTAGTAGAAAGAAATGGTATGAAATACTAATGGCATAACTCTAGGTGACTTGTTGGATGAGAAATTCCAGTTTCAGATGGAATTTGCCTATTAACTAAAAAAAAATTGGTTAAACAGGGGCTGTTATGTAATGATTTTATGAGTGATGAGGGAAGAGTGAGAGAGAACGGAATTTAAGATGAGACTAACCTCGGGGCCTTCCCGCTGCTCTTCTCAGTCTGTGCTTTTAGGAGCTCGAGGTTTCAAAACTTTCTTTTGTGGCAGGCAGGGTAGTAGCACGTGCCTTTAATTCCAGCGCTCAGGAGGTAGAGGCAGGTGGATCTCTGTGAGTTCAAGGCCAGCCTGGTTTACAGAGCAAGTTCTAGGACTGGCTTCATAGCTCCTGAGAAAGAGAATCCCTGTCTTGAAAAAAAAAATCAAACTCTTTTTTTTCTTTTCTTTTCTTTTTTTTTTTTGCCTTTTGTGAGACTGCTTTTGTAATTTCACTGTACATCAAGTGGGGGAAATTAATTAATTAAAAATTCTAGTGCAGGGTCATATCATCAAATAAGGTCACCATTTTAAACAGTGCTCCATGCAGTTAGGCCTCAACCTTAGAACAACATAAGGTTGCATAAGGTTGGGGGTCTCTCCTCAGGTAGCCAGCAAGCACCTGGGCAGTCTCACATGGGACAGCCAGGAAACACAGTTCTGGTAGAGAACAGGAGAACTCTGACAGAAGTGGGTTGTGTCGGCTGTCACCCTCAGCATCGAGTGTTCTTCACACAGAGGGAAGTACTTCCTGCTTACATAAAGGTTAGGACTAGAGTCAAAGAAAATTCGAAGTTGACAACTAAAAGCCCAGTCCTCCAGTGCTGAATATGTTAATAATCCTAGAACAGGCTTTCAGTTCAATAAAACTGGTGAATCCTCAACGAGGCAACAGAAAATACAAGTTAACAGTATCAGAGATGGAAGAGAGAGTGCTTGTCTAGGAGGTGAGCACATGGGTTCAGTTCAATCACTGCACTAAAAAGAAAAACACAGGAAAAGAGCAGATACACTAGGAACAGCTCCTCTGGGGTATTAGAAGGAAAACTGGGGGTCGGCAGCATAGGGCAGGTGGTAGTGCTTGCCCAGCAGGAAGCCCTGGGTTGCTCCTTCCTTAGTACTGCATGGAACTGGAAGGGCAGTGTGCACCTGTAATCCCAACACTCGGGAGGTGGAGGAATTCAACACCAGCCTGGGCTGCACAGTGGGCAAGATGTTAGCCTGGGCTACACAGTGGGCATGATGTTAGCCTGGGCTACACAGTGGGCATGATGTTAGCCTGGGCTACACAGTGGGCATGATGTTAGCCTGGGCTACACAGTGGGCATGATGTTAGCCTGGGCTACACAGTGGGCATGATGTTAGCCTGGGCTACACAGTGGGCAAGATGTTAGCCTGGGCTACAAGAGACCCGGTTTCCAAAACAACAAAACAAAGTACCCAGTAGGAAACAACTCAAACAACAACAACAAGAAGGACTATTAGAAAACACTATGACTTGCCCTAGATTTTTGTATTTCACAACTTTGGGAAAGCAGTCCTTGTGAAGAAGATAACCGGAATAGGCCAGCATTCGTTGAGAAATTTCCATACCTTCCAGGACAAACGAAAAACAAACCACAAACCCGGTAGGCTCAGATGATCTCGGTAGTCAACTCTACCCACGACTTCAGAAGAGAATAATATCCGTTCCATATGACTTCCAAAAAACAGAAGAGGAAGAAATAGTTCCCAACTCACTTAACCAGTAATATCCTGGTAGGAACGACCAGTTCTCCTCAGCGGCTGTGGAGCACTGACTCCCTGTGCTAACACCCTTGGCTAAAGGTAGCTCTTCTTGTTACACAAAATAAAGGAGCCGGTGTATCTTCCCTTTCACTTTTTGGTTTGTTTCTACGGGAATGAATATACTACCAGATGTCTCTTCCTACGTCCATGGCGTTTCCTTATTCAGTACATCTTCTACCCTTCAGGTCCATCCATCACGTTGGAATCATCACGCTGCGAGCTATTTCAAGACTTTTTTTTTTTTTTTTTGGAGTGGTCTGATCGTTCTAGCTGTCTTAAAATTCTAAGACACTTCTCCAAGTATTCTTTCCCTTGTCAGGAAAATACACTTGCTAAGAGAAAAAAGATGGCACTGAATACTTATATACATTTGAATTAGGAATGCCTGGCTCCCATGACCCCATTTCATTGGAGTAGCTGAAACTGTTACCGTGCTATGCAAAACTGAACATGCCCTTTGTATGGAAATGGAATTTCATTTACTGTACCAAATCATCAGTCTAGTTTTTATAATAGTTGACACAGATCCTTTATCTTTTATTTAGAGTATGAACAGTATGTACCTATGTTGTTTATATACAGAAGACACTTTGTAATTAAAAGTATGCAGCAGAGAAACTTTTAAATTCTGAATGAATGCAAATATGGTTCAGTTATGAGAGGATGCTTGAAATAATGCTGATATAGACTGACCTGACCAGTCCCTGTCGTCCTATCGGAACCGACTTCTGTTCTAAATGCTTGCATTTTGTTTTGCATAGACATTCATCAATCATGACTAATGTGAGGGTCAAGCCTCCTGAATACGCCTTTCATTTTTGAACCAAATAATTTGCCATGGCAATAAATAATTATGTATTAAAAAAAGAAAGTTACAGAGATGACAATCACAGGCATGTGGAAGTAAGTGTTTATATGAACAAGAATTTTCATCTCTATAAATGTCTAGGGGTGTTATTAGACACCCTAGGTCAGATATCTAGGTCAGATGGTAACAGGACAGTTAACTCTGATAACTGTGTGCCGTTCTCCAAAATGGCTATGAGATTTTGCACCAATGAGGACCAAGAGTCATGGCTGCATCCTCGCTGGTCCTCAGTCTTGTTTTCAGGTTTAGCTATATTACATGTTAAAAATAATATGGATCAGAAGGCAAGCATTGCTCCATGCTACTGTAATCCTAGCACTGAGGAAGCAGAGGCAGGAGGATGAGTTTGAGGGCCAGCCTGAGTCACAAAAGGAAACCCTGTTTTAAAAACCCAAGGGCTGGAGATGTAACTCAGGGAGAGTGCTCACCTAGCATGTGCAAGACCCCAACTTCGGTTAGCACCACGGTGCTAATCCTGGATGGAATCCAGATAGAAGATAAAACTGGATGATTGCATGGGACAGCCAGGGAAGACATGCTCTTTCCTTCCTCTTTGCTTTCCATGTGACATCATCTGCTAGAAAATAGGCAGGGAATAGGGATGAGACAGAAACAAGCAATGAGGTGAATTCAGAGTTGCTCACCTGAGCACCCGCACAAAGGCCATAAAGCCATCAGAAAGGAGCTGGGAGACCTGTCTTGTGTCATGCTTTTCTTTATCCAGAAGCCTTTGGAGTTTTGAAGCCTTTGTGTATGGAAAAGAAATAAAAGCCAGTGGAAACCCCAGAGGCTGGTACCAGTTTGTGCATTCCCTCCACTGAACCTGCTGTCTTTGGAAGAAAAATCCTTTCTCTAAATTCTAGCTCTGTCCTTTGTATTAAATCTGTTCACCTAGGAAGTGATTTGGCTTTGCTCCTAGGTTCCACACCATTCCTTAGCTGCTGCCCTTCCCCTCCTTGAATAAGTACTGCTATCAAAGTAATTCCCTTAGCTGCGGGCCTGCTAATATCAACGTTTTGATACTTCCTGCTGACCTCAGACCCAGGCGTATCTTCTACCACCACCAACACCCCCAGCTCCTGCCTGAGAGTGTGGGACTTGAGGTTACTGTTAACTTGAATAGAAACAACAACAAGCGAATCAAGTGTATGGAAGGCATGAAGCCAGGAGAATAGCTAATATTCCACATGACAGAATTAGGCCAAAGATTTCCATAAGCTAGAACAAAAATGAACTAACACACTGTAACTGAGTAGAATTCTGAGCCACATACATCTCTATGTGTAAGCACCTGATGGGAAGTCAAGAGTTTCTGCTGCTAAAGATGGAAGGGTCATGTAAGTGACAGAAAAACAGATTATACTGCACATGAGTCTGTTGAATGGTGTACTAAATAGTACCATCTCGAAAAACACAATAATTAAAATACTCCTCCTCCCCAACTTTCATATGGTATGATGCCCTTGACCCCAGTTTACTGTATCAATCAGACTGCACATAGCACTTAGAACATGGGCTTTAGTTAGGATTTAACACACCCCAAGGCAGATAAAGAGAAATTAATGTGTCTGTCTCCATGTCTTAATACAATCCAGATGCTGTTCTACCAAGGTAGTAATGACTTTTTAGAATCAACAATGGACAGATTTCCTCCCTTATAAACCCAAGCTGTCCAAAGCACTTGAAACATTGATTGCTTCCTCTTTCAGGTCATGTTTCCTGACTTTTCATCCGTATACTTTAAAAAAAAAAAAGACTTTTATCTTTTTTCTCTCCTTGTTCCACAAATAATGTTACCCAAAGTATCCTAGATCACTTGGCTATAGATTTTCCATCTCCTCCCCAAGAGCTTCAATCACCAAATTCTTATTTCTAGACTGACCTTTTTTGAACTCTTGTACTATTTAATTTATGGAGTGTAAAGTATTTGGTCAATAAACATCCATTAGGAAACAAAGACGGCTCAAAGGACAATAGAAAAATGTCAAAAAGAGATTGACAAAACAAACCTAGTAGAGATTTATTGCATTCTGAAAGCCTTTGTAGATAACACCATGAAAGTCCTTGTTTTGCCTGAATTGCATTCTGGGAAGAATTATTTTCTTGAAAGAGTAGACTCATGCAATCTGAGAGCAGTAATAGAAGGGGGTAGGACTAGAAAGAAAGCTCAAAGCTCAATAAAGTGTTTGCTGCATAAGCATGAGACCTGAGTTCGACTCCTAGAGAACAAAGCCAGGCTTGGCGCAGGTTTGTAATCCCAGCCCTTGGTATCAAAGATCCCTGGGGCTTCCTGGCTGGCCTACCTAGCCGAATGGGCAAGCTCCATGACAATGAGAGACTGTTATGATCTGCAGGCCTGGTCTGTCACCTGTGTACCCTGTCCCTTTAAACGACAAGCCCCGCCCTCTCCCGACCCCTCTTCCCCTGCCCCCAAGCGGATATCCCGCCTCCTCCAGCCTAGGTTCTCTCCGTACTACCCCTACCCCCTTTCTCTTCTCTTCCATAACCCACTAAATAAACTGTACCCACTTTCTCTGCCTGGCAGAGATGTTTATCCATCTCGCACCCCCCTCCCCCGCAGCTCCTTGTGGGACCAGCTGCCCCACCGACCCACTGAGGTCTCTCACCTGCTGCCTCCCACCCACCTGGGACCCACAGAGGCATCAAGCAGCCGTGAGACCCCCCTGCCGCCCCTCAAGGAACTGCGCCTCAGTGTCTTACCTAAACCTTTACAGAGACCATGTCTCAAAAATAGGTTTCTGAGTAACAAAAGTTTGTCTTCTGGTCTCCACACTCACGGGTTTACATGTGCATGTACCTGTACACATAATCACACACACACACACACACACACACACACACACACATGCACACACACACTGGTAGTGGCAGTAGTAGTAAAGAAATGGCAACATGCTAGGTGAGTTCCACTTGTTGAGAAGTAAATAGTGGGCTGACAACAATTTTTTCCTCACTTTCTCAGGAGTCAAAAATGATAACTTTGGAAACATAAATACAAATTTTTATAGTAGTTTTATAGTTTTTTATCATTTTTATCTGGGTTATCTTCCCATAGTGTTTGGAAACAAAAGCTACAGCAAGAAGGAGGAGGAAAGTGAACTTAAGAGGAAGAGGGAATTCTTTGTTCCCTACATTCCTGTGAGGTGGAGGGAGCCAGGTGATGGGGAGCTGAGGTTCCAGGGCAAAGGACTTAGCCCAGGATGCAGAGGCCACTGGAGGAGTTGGGCTGTTTTGAGGAAAACCCAAGGAATTCACTTTTAATTAGGAAAGAGAGGAGGGGAGGGGAGGGGAGGGGAGGGGGGAAGGGGAGGGGGGAAGATCCTTTTAAATCCAGGAGAGAAAGAAAGGAGAGAGGAAGGGAAGGAGGCAGGGGAGAGAAAGGGAGGGGAGTAGAAGAGGGAAAAGGAGTGGGAAGCGAAGAGTTAGGGGTTCAGCCATTTGGAGATGTTGGAAAGCCATAAAGTAAGGTGTGGAATGGGGGGTACAGACCTAATGGACACTGAGGGGCCCATAGGTAGAAGTTAGGGCTGTGGCTGGTTCGAGAGGCGAAGGAGAGAACATTTTTGCCCTCCAACTCTAGTTGTCTGGAAACAGAATGTGCTCCTGGGGAGAGTGTATTTCCCATCCCTGGCAGGTGACCACATAGCAGGAAAGCCTTCTAAAGGAAATGCAGACACGATGTGCGAGTCCACAGGATGAACCCATGCCTGTGAGTGTGTGGCCCACTGCTTGTCACTAGGCCTCTATAGAACACTCTCCTTGAAAAGCTGTCTCCCTATGGTTACGAGTCAAAGCACACAGGACATCATCAAAATTTCCTTGGTAGTACAGACTTAAAATGCCAAAGCCAACGTTGTCAGCAGTAACAGCTGAGAGAAATGTACAGACCGGAAGCTTGAAGGTGTTAGGAGCAGCCTGAGTCTTGCTACCTCCTTGTGGAAAGGAAAGAACATTCCTGGTTCTATAACATGTTCAACATGTGGAATTAGGGCTAGGTATGTAGTTCCATGGTGGGGTGTTGGCCTAGCATACACAAGGACCTAGCACCACAAAAAAAGTGGAATTGCATGAGGTTTAAAACCAAGTTGTAGACAGTGAGGGAAGGCAGCATCTGCCTGAGAGCTTTAAAGACCTGGGGCTCCCACTGATGGGGGAAGGGGAAGGGCAATGAATGAAGGATCTGGGGCTCACACTGATGGGCAAGGGGAAGGGCAGTGGATGAAGGATCTGGGGCTCACACTGATGGGCAAGGGGAAGGGCATGGATATTTGCAGATCAGTGACTAGGATTACAAAGAATAAAAATGAGGCCCTGCAAGCTAAACGTTGTAAGATCTATGTTTTGTGGCAGGAAACTGAGTTTCCTACTAACTTTCGGGTACAAGGAAGTTACTTTAATTTAGAGCAGTGCTTCTCAAGCTGATATGAGACCCTTTGGGGGTTGCAAGCCAGATATCCTGCATATCAGATATTTAAATTACAATTCATAACGGTGACAAAATTAGTTATGAAGTAGCAAGGAAATAATCTTATGGTTGGGGCTCACCACAACATGAGGAACTGCATTAAGGGGTTCCCCCCCTTAATTAGAAAGGCTGAGAACACTGCTCTAGAGAGAGGAAAGGAGCTCTCTTTAAAAGTGGGTCCAACTGGGCTAATAGCTGTCTCTAACTCCAGTTCTGGGAATCCAGAACCCTCTCATGGCCTCCATATGCACCAGGCATGCATACAGCGCACATATGTACATGCAAGCAAAATACCCACACACACTAAAAAATAAAAAGAAATACATCTTTATAATACCTTAAACCTTAATCAAGCAAAGTATTTTTATTTTTATTACTTATTAATTTTAAAAATGTTTTTGTATAGACAGGGTTTCATGTGCCTCAAGCTGGTGTAGACCTCTATATGTGGCTAAGGATGACCTTGAACTTTTGACCCTCCTGTCTCCATTTACCAGGTGCTGGGATTACAAGCATAAACCACCATGACCAATTGGTTTTTTCTTTTTAATTCTTTTCATTTAAGATGGGAGGTCTCACTATGTTGCTTTGTTCTCCAACTCCTGAGCTTGGACAGTCTCTCTGTGTCAGCTTCCAAATATCTGGGGCGCCACCATGCTTCACGCAAAAATCTCACTTGCATCTTTCTTATGGGATTTAAGAAGCAGTGCTAACAAACTCCCTTCCCACAGAGTGGGACCCAGCTGAGTCTGCAGAAGGTCTAGAGAAACATCTGTGAAAGATGCCAGCCTCCTAGAAAAAGCTTAGGTAATGGTTGGGTTAGAGAATCCTGGGAAGATTTTTCCCTCTAAGTCTCTGCAGAGCAGGGACTGCATCTTCTTCTCTTGCCCAACCCAAGAGGAGAGCTGGCCTGACGGCAATGCTGTCCGTGGTCGCCTGCTCGTGATGTGTACTCCAGATTGCCCTGCAAGGGACTTTTTTTTTTTATTTGTTTATAAAAATTTCCACTTCCTCCCCTCCTTCCCATACCCTCCCATTGCCCCCACTCCCTCTCTTCCCCCCACCTCCTCCCTCTCCAGTCCAAAGAGCAGTCAGGGTTTCCTACCCTGTGGGAAGTTCAAGTTCCTCCGCCCCTCCCTCCAGGCCTAGGAAGGTGAGCATCCAAACAGACTAGGATCCCAAACAGCCAGGACATGCAGACGAAACAAGACCCAGTGCCATTGTCAATGGCTTCTCAGTCAGCCCCCATGTCAGCCACATTCAGAGAATCCAGTTTGATCACATGCTCGTTCAGTCCCAGTCCAGCTGGCCTTGGTGAGCTTTCATTCGATCAGTCCTGCAAGGGACTTCTTAACCTTTTTGGATACTTTACACCAAAGAGACCTTAGGAAAATCTAGTGGTGGCTGTCTACTATCCTGAAAACTGGGCTTATAGTCCTTAGTGTGATTTTTTTTAATGGCGTGGTTTTTCAGCACTCTCCCAGAGACGAGAGTATGCAAAGCACATAGTCAAGATTCATTATTACAGCAGATGTATCTCAGAAAGCTGAGGATGCATGAGTAGTTGTAGCATCCCAGGCCCTGTGCTGAAGGAACAGTATTCACCCTATCTGCTCTTGTCTCTGACTGGGATGGAGGGTGTCTATCAATTTATTAATTTGACACGTATCAAGCATTTTGTTGTGTGCAAGGATGCTGCTCCACTAGAGACACAAGAATTAAATATTGAAGGGTCCCTTCCCCAAAGGCATCGAGAAAGTAGATGGCCACAGTGGAGTGAAACAGGATAACCAAAGGTGGGCCAGTAAATTAGGGTCAAAGTTCATCTGCTGGGTGCTGTGGGAACAGAGCGCAGGGTATAATCTGACTGGTCCTGATTCTTCCAGGGAGGGAAAAAGGGGAACTGGTCAGCTGGAGGAAGGAGAATCAACTGCTTTTGATAGGTGAAGAATGTGGCAAGGATTCTGAGCTGTTGACGCAGAGGCAGATCCAAGGGAGTGCTCCCAAGACTTCCTTGTGTCCTCCCTAGGTCACCACAGCCAATAACCATGTCATCTAAGAAGGACCTGGGAGCAGAGTTTTAAGTCAAACACTCCCACCCCTCAACTCCCATCTAACTAGTGTCTACATTTAAAAAAAAAAAAAAACAAACAAACAGAAAAAAAAAAAAAAACCCTGGAGAGGTCATACTAAACGACTTTTACAACCGGAAGCTTGATAGGCAAGCGGAGGGAGGGAGGAAGTGTCAACCATTTCAAGTGCCTCCCATCCCTACTGGACTTGATGCCGCTACTGTAGATTGATGTCATTAGTGGAAACTAACGTGAGCTCTAGGTTCTCCCTGGCTAGCTCCATCCTGAGAATTTGAGTTTGGCGATGACGAGGGTCCTGCCCGCTGCAGCCACTACTAGTTCCCTACCATTCGCTTCAGCGTCGGCCTCGAAGAGACGCAGTGACTGTTCTGTGGATGAGCAGAGAGATGAGCAACCGTAAACGTTGGTAAGTAAACACGGCCTCATTTGTAGTTACAGAAGAAGAAATGGTTTACTCCGTCTCGCCCACTGAAAATATACTTAAGTTTGAACAGCTGTTCAACTACCTCAAGAGTTGTTGCCATTGCTGGGTTGTGGATGCCATCCAATGCCCCGAAAAATAAGCTTGTGTGCTATCAGAGCAGAATTTCAGTGGACGTTACATGGTGCCCAGCAGATTTCTCCCTGACAATAGAGAAGTTAGTCTCTGAAGCCAGCAAAGGTGACTCGCCTTTCCATTTCTTTTCGTTTGCTTGGTTTTCAAGACAAGGTTTCTCTGTGTAACAGCAGTAGCTGTCCTGAACTCGCTCTGTAGACCAGGCTGGCCTCAAACTCACAGACATCCTCCTGCCTCTGCCCCTGTCCCCACTCCCAAGTGCTGGGACTAAAGACTTGCACTACCACCTGGCTTTTTTTTTTTTTTTTTGGTTTTCGCCTTTTCATTTCTAAGAACCGTTTCTTGCAGCTCCAGTATGGCTTTTGCTTAAAAGACAAAGCCAGCCCCATCCCAAATAAAAGGCATCTGGACAGCCCTTCAGGGATGAATGTTTTATTGGAATATAGGCACTTGGCAGAGTAAATACATGGTTACAAAGTGTTTTCAGTTTACTGGATTTATATAATGAATGCAAAAATAAAACCACAGTGTAGAATTCTTTTTCATCAAGTCCCAGACTTGAGAAAGCAAATCCTTGGTCGTGTGTATTCATGATAAAGAAGGCTCGTGGCACCGGCATTTCTCACATGGTGAAGCTAGTATGGTTTAAGACTCTGAGTCAATAATGTCATTCCTTCTGCCATACTGAAACAATTAAGGACTACTTAGCGCGTATCACATAACTTTTACCCCCAACCTTGGGTTACAGTAGTACCTCCAGCCTGCTAGGCCAGCACTCTATCTGAAACCATAACCTCAGGTCACACTTCACAAAAATAACAAGTTAAAATCCCTTTTGTCTGGGAGGAGTGTGAAATCCTCTGAAGTCATTGGCTTTAACCTGAGGAGTTAACACAGGCAAACATGAGGTCTGTTTGCCTCATAAAATCTACAGAGGATCAAACCTGATGACCTGCTATTCTTCACACTCAACCTCTTTGAAAACGACAACCAGAAAGTATGTGTGTTTGTGTGCATGCGTGTGTGCGTGTGGTTAATGCATAATTCCATATACTGTGCCAAGTCACACAGGACAAAATGACAAGTTTTTTTTTTTCAAGGAAAATCTTCTTTGTGAAAGGTCAGTAGGCAGCATAACTGGTTTAAACTGGAGTCTTGGCCAAGGACCAGGAGTCCGTAACAAGTTTGCCCAAAGCAGAGATTGCCCGTTCAGATCACCAGCACCTTGCCCCCCATGGAGGCACCAGGACACACTCTAATATCAAAGCAAGACAAGCTTTCGACATGCCACTACCCACACAGACTACTCGGATACACTGCAGGATCCACACCTATCTCCCAATGGACAGCTGCCTTGCCTTTCTTGGAGAACTCGGTGGTGTGAAACATGTACCGAAGGGTTCTTGGTGTTTTCTACGATGCCTTGCCCCTTAGTGCCTACTCCTCTCTGGCCTTCCTGATGGGCACCAGCTCTCATTCAGTGGCATGAACTCTCGATTACACTTAGTTTCTCATGGGGTGAGCAAAGGTGGGGAAGACAAGAGGTTCTGGAGTGGGGCTGGCATGAGCTGGGACTCCGTGATAGCCAGGGCTCCCCGAGAAAGAAGGGTAATGTTTGTGCGGTTAGACATTGTTTTCTTGGTCATCTGCCTTGCTGGGCAGTGCCGTCAGCCATTTGGCCATCTTCCCTTTTAGCATTGGACTTTATTTGTGGGAAGATTCAACAAGGTCAGAAAGTTAATGAAAAACCTCTCCCTGTCTAAAAGCAAGCCCCAAACAGCCCTGCACAGGGCTGTGGCAGGTGTTCAGTTCCCACGTTTCCGGAGCAGTGTGAAACCCGTCAGCCCTTGTGCTAGGCCCTGGGATGTTAGCTACTTGGCATGCAGGAGGCCATCATTCAAGGCTGTGGGTTTCCAGTAGAAAGAACAAATGATGACTAATCCCTAGTCTCGGTCCTTGAAGAAAGGAGGCTGCAGAAAAGACAGGAAGTAAACACAATTTCAGTCCAGCATGCCGAAGGCCAGGTAGAAGGTAAACAGGGACCACGGGAGATTGGCCGTAGCTTCCTTCCTTAATGATGAGCTACCTCATGGACACCGAGTACAGACATTCTAGGAGAAGGTGAAATGATTCAATATGAGACCACACTGAGGTGATTGATTATTACTCATCCTTTATGACTTGGGAATCCCAGAAATGCTTTGTGGAAGAGGTTGGGGGAAGGGGGGTCAGTAGCTAAATTGCTGCTCGAATGGCTGAAGTGTGGGATGACGTCTCGGAAGGAGATGCTCGATGGCCGTGACTGGAAGCAAACTCCAAAGACCAAGGGTGAGGCGCTGATGCTAACACATGAAAGGGGCTTCCAGCCTGCTACCTGGGGCTGCAGCTTTCAGGGAACCAGCTGAGAATTTTCTGAGACACAGCAGGATATACCCCATGGCAGCTGAGTCCATTCATCTCTTATACCATCAGTTCCAGGCTGTACTCTACTTTAAAGGAGAATTCTTTTCTGTTTCCTTCAGAAAGAACAGTGGTCTTTCCATTACGGTATGCCCAGGCTTGGTACCTGATAGGGTATCTAAGAAATTCATTTGCTGAACGTTCAAGCAATGTCTACCTTTGGTGATGTCTTTGGCAATGACATAAACTCGAATGATTTCATTCATTCCTTTGTCCATTCCTGCATTCACTTGTTCCCTGCTGAAAATAAACCAGGACTATATAAATGGAAAGAATGAAGACTCTCCTGGCTTGAAACTTAAAGATTGGAAAAAAAAATATTCTTTTTTCTAGACTGAATTCTCATGAGCCCTTTAATTTATAGGAAGCGAAACACCTAATCTTTTGTTTATTACTCTGCCTAACAGCTAACACCAGCTGCTCAAATAATGTCTGTGGAATTGGTAGGTTTTGAGCTAGAGAATTTAGCCAAGCACTTTGTACAACCTAAGGCTGATTTGTGCCGGTGAAATTTATTGCCCCATCTGAATTTCCTTAAAAGCTGATTAATTCATATAAGTCAACAAAATTAACCAACAAGGAATTGATGGCAGGATTAGGAACAGGGCTTCTTGATAGTTCCGCAGACCTTGGAATTTTGCTCTGCGTCGCCTGAGATCTACCAGCCATGGCTGACCCTGGGCTTTTTCATAGGACAGGGGTGGCTGGGTTCACGACCTCCTCTGTCTTGTGGCTTGGTAAGGGACAAATGCCACTTTAAGAGGCAGTGAGGCTGACAGAGCAGGTGGCAAAGCTGGAGTCAGGGTAGACCTTTGCACTCTCGCTGAAAATACCTCAAAGTGCGGTCCCAAATTTGTGCCACATTTCAGTGAAGAGAATATTGAGGTACCAGGTCCTGCTTTTTTAGTCTCTGCTGCAGCACTGCTTCTTCTCTGGAGCCCCTTTAACTGCGCTTCACCCCAATACTCCAATTCTCTCATCATTTCTACTAAGATGCTAAAGCAATCATTTACAGGGAACAGTTCAGCTCCCCAGAGTTGGCCCCAGTGTTCACACCCTGTTTACATTTCCTCTAGATTTATCATTCGAATTAAGGAAATAGTCATGATTTTTAGCAATCCACATGCAATCCCCTATGGATGGATACCTGTAACTAAAACCCTCTGACTGGCAGTTTTAAAAGGACACCTACAGTCAAGTTGTTTCCTAGCACTCCTCTGAGGGCTGCTCTGGGGAGCTCACATCGTAATTATGCACATCTGGGCTGCCGGTGCCTGGAGCATCCTCTACCACCCATTGGCAGCTATGCACCTGGGCAGCACTGGCTTGTTCTGTATCCACAGCAGGGGCGGGGCTAGCATTCCCTCCCAGCACTTCTTGATCCCCAGAGACCTCATTCCTCTCCACAGAACAGACAGGATTAGAACTTAACACGGCATCTTCTTGCAGCGTGACTGCCGCGGCATGCACAGCCTCGCCTCCTGCATGGGTGGTCTCCTGCGTGGAAACCATGGCTGGTGGCACCTTCTCAGCGGGCTCTGGAGCCTCAGGTGGCTCCCCTAAGGGACCCAGACAACTGGTGTCCTCAGGGAGCTCCCCATCAATGGCCTGAGAGGTAGGGATGCTGGCCTCTGGCAATGTCCCCAAGTCTATCCCAGGAACTTCAGCTTCCAAAGGAGTAGGATGGGCTCCCTTCTCTCTGACTTCACTTTCTTCACGGTTGTCCTGCTGGATGGCAGCTGTCTGACTGGCCGTTGGGTAGATCGCATCTTCTTCTTTTTCATTTTCTGGGGGAATGGGTGTCCCCTCGTGCGTATCGTTTTCCATCACCGGGGCAGACTCCACGGACACTGTCACAGTCAACAACTCTTTCAGCTCCTTCAAGGACCCTGGAGAGGTGATGGACTCTGGCTTTTCACAGGTTGGCTCTTCATCTCTAAGGGTCTCCCCACCTTCGGCCTCCGGCACGTGTGAGCTGAGGGGTCCTGCTGCATCCTCTGCAGTGAGAGCACTCCCAGAGCTCTCCACACTGGACACAGTCACCTGCCCATCCCCACCTGAAGGAGGACTGGACTCAGGGACGGGAGTACTTTCTTCTCCAGCCAGTGAGTCAGGCACCGCAGGCTGCTGCTTGTCCTCTGGCTCCTGGAACACTTCATTGTCTGGAGCTGCTGGGGGAATGGCAGACACTCTTCTGGCTGGACTGGCCTGGTTTGACCCCATGGAGGTTTTGAGATCTGTCAGGCTAGATACACTTTCACTGGGCAAGGCCATGTTGTCTTCAAATAAATTGTGTTTCTTCAAGATAGCCGCCTCTGTTATCACTGGGAGAGACCAGAAAGCAAGACATGACATTAACACTCTACCAAGCTAACCCGGATGTTCTGATTTTGCCCGAAAGTCAATCATTCCTGCCAGCTCCTCTGACTCTCCAAATTCTCAGCTTCAAGACCCAGCTTAGGACAAACCTGTAGTAATGTTTTGTTTGTGTTTTAACAAATAAAGCTTGCCTGAAGATCAGAGTGCAGAGCTAAGCCTCAGAGGCCAGGCAGTGGTGGCACACATCTTTAATCCCCGTGTTTGGGAACCACATACCGATAATCTCAGCACTAGGGAGGTAGAGACAAGAGCAATATGGCTGGGTGGAGAGAGGAATATAAAGGGGAAGAGACAGGAACTCACTGGAGTGTGGAATCTGAGGTTTGATGGAGACACAGTGCATGCAGTCTAGGCAGTCTCCGGTGTGAGCATTGGCAGAGGTAAAAGGTCTCTCTAGAGGCTGGCTGCTCTTGCTTCTCTGATCTCCCAGCTTTCAACCCTTAATAGCTGACTCTGGGTTTCTATTAAGAACAATTAGAATTTGTGCTACACCAGCCTCTTCCAGGTAGCCTTTCCTGATGATCAAAACCTGCAAACTTCCCAGATTCCAAATCTCAGTAACATTCATTCTCAAATTTCTTCAATCAAGAAATTTGATTAGGAACCCTTGCTAGGTACCTAATCTGAGGTCAGCATTAATCCAGGAGAATAAAACAAAGCCTTGGGTTTCTAAGGGCTCAAAGTATATAAACATATATATATATATATATATATATATATATATATGAATACATATACATCGCTGTCACCAAATGCTAAGATGGGTGGTTAGTTTGGAACTCCACTATGACAGGGGCAGACTTTCCACTTCCTTGTTTTGTCTGACAGCCTGGTCCTGATTCTACAGTGTGTATTCAGTGCTAAGTGTACACTGGGAGAGCCTGTTTGGCCTGGCGTGTTTAAGATAAGCATCTATATGCACCTCTCTCAGTCTCAAAGGCATGGAGGGGAACCAAGAAAGGAACAACAGTAACAATAGAGTCTGACCATTTGCCCACAGACCTCTGTGCAGGGTCGTAGTGTCCACCAATGGCACCTCGAAGAGGGTGTCGCTCGTGGCAGAGACAGAATGGCTAAGGGCAGTGAGCACGTTTTTCAGCAGCTGGCATTAGTGCCCGCTCTGACAGATGGCATCTCATAGCAGTTTTCAGGCAGAGGGAGACTGTGGAGGAGATGAATCTCCTTCCAGCTTACTTAGTCATGTCTGCGGCAAGCTGCTCATGACCTTTGTGTAAATGCCATGTCAATACCTTTGCCTTCCTCATCTGGGACCCCTTACAATTAGCTACTGTGACTTGAGGCTTGTGCTAGCCCAGTTCTTCTTGTCGGAGGAGGTGTTTTAGTAATGAACACTAAATAAGTTTCGCTCCCACAGACAGATGGCAGTCTCCTCCGAAGTATTTTCAACGTATAGCTATTTACAATGTAATCCTAGACCGGGCCCCATTACCCAGCACAGCAAATGCCAGCCTCCTAAAGAGGTTCTCCGCGTGCCAAGCCATTGTCCTGTGTCTCCGGCTGAGCGGAGGGGAGGAATGTGCTGAGAGAGCAATTATTGGGCCCTGATGCTGGAGCCACCTCTGCTCATCTGTGAAAGCCTTTTGCTGTTCTGACACAGAGTGGCAAAGACAGATCAGGATGGACCCTCAGTTCAGTCCTACTAAACCTTTATTTCTTTCCTCTTCAGTGATAAAGTCTTAACTCTCATCCTGCAGAATTCATGCTTGCATTGAAAGGGGACTGTCATGGGTACATGGTGCACACCTCGTGGATGCACAGCTGAGGCTGGTTCTTCCTTCCTGCCTGTCCTTGCTGTCCTCCTGTGCATCAGACTCAGTTGCAGCTCTTCCTCATTCTCACCTTACAACCTCCCTGAGTTATTTCAGGAGTGTTCCCCATTGAGCATCCCCTCCAGGGCAGGGCAAGTCATCCTTACCTTTCAGGGTTTCGTCAAGGAGGATCTGATACAAAATCTCTTCATAGACGTTCTCAACATGGATCATGTTGGTGTGATCTGCGAAGATGAACTGCTCGTATTTCTGAAGCTCCTGGAGAGAGAGGTAAAAAGATGAAGAGGAAAAGATATTAACACTGGAGAAGCACAACGTCAAGTCACAGTGAAATTCCATCTCACGCTATCAGAATGGGTAAAAAAAAAAAAAGTCAAATGCTGGTGAGGGTGTGCAGAAAAGGGGAACCTCACACATGGCTGGTAGGTCTGGGAGCTCAGTCAATGAAGCATTATTTACATTAGTATGAACTTCCTGAGAAAACTAAAATTAGAACTACCGTGTAATCCAGCTACCACTCCAAGATATAGAACCAACCTACATGCCCATCAACACATGAATGAATAAAGAAAATTGATGTGGGATTCCCCTCTGTATGCTGTAAGTATGTTTTAATACCATTGGTTAATAAAGAAGCTGCTTCTGCCTATGGCAGGGCAGATTAAAGTCAGGCAGGAAATCTGAACAGAAATATAGAGAAAGAGTAGGCAGAGTCAGGGAGAAACCATGTAGCTGCCCAAGAAGCAAGAGGTAACAAGCCACGAGTCTTGTGGTAAAATATAAAATAATAGAAATGGGTTAATTTAAGACATAAGAGCCTGAGTCTTTGGCCAAACAGTGTTGTAATTAATATAGTTTGTATGTGATTATTTGGGTCTGGGTAGCTGGGAAACTAAAGTGCAGTCTCCATCTACAAAACGGTGTCCATCATCTGGGGCAAGGATCCATAGAAGACGTAAAAAATCTAAAAGAAAAAAAAAAAAGAGGGCTTCTAGGCCCCACAAAAACAGGAGCCAAGCACAGTTTCTTGGTAGCAGCATTCCCCTCACCCCCAGATTAGCTCTGTTTGCTAGCTACAAGCAGAGGTGCAGCTTCTTCTTTAAGAGACAGCTTCCTGGTTCATACTGGCAACATGACTGGCTCTGGCTCTTTCAGGAGGTCCCACTACAGAGCATTTAAATGGGGCTTGTGAGCAGAGTGCTACAAGTTGCTTAATGGTGACTGTGAGCTGTGTCCCTGGAGCTGGGACAGTGAGCATGACCTCCACCATGTTGGACAGGGCAGAGCCAACAGGCAAAGCATTAGTCTGAGCCACGACTGCTTAGCATTAAAAAAAAAAACACAACAAACAATTCTCCTGGTCAGAAAGAACTACAGATAAATAATATGACAGAGTCAGACAAAAAAAAAAACAACTCTGAATGGGTCACAGTGTTGGATAAATGTACATGGGCTTATGAGAAAGAAGAAAGAGTACAAAAAGTCATAGATTGAATGAGTAAAGATAAAAATAATTATTAAAAGGTAATAGAGTAAAAAAAAAAGTAAGCCACAGAAAGATGGAATATACACAGAGAGTCTGGACTGTGCATTTTATTGTTACTTTGGAGAAGAGGTTCTGCTTGTTTTCACAGAAGATGGGAACCTATGGATTCCTTCCAGAATAGTGTGGTTTGATGGAACAAGAACTCTCTAAAAGGTCTTCATGAAACCTAAAAATACTTTGCCCAACAAACAGCAGGAAGCAGTTTGGAGAAAACAATGCATAGATTCCCTAAATGATTGTCTCTAAATATTTGTTTTCATTTAGAGGGGGTTATAATATAGAGATAAATATTTTGCATTGGTATGAATCTTAGTCTATCGATGCAAATTTAAGGTTGATTTTGTTACACTGTGTATATGTATTTCTGCTCTTGTTTAAGGTATTGTATTTGCACAGCTTATTTAAAATATAATGTATAATTAAGAAATACAGATTAATAGATAGTCATCTATCATAGTCAAACCATAGTTATGTTAGTTAGGTTTTCCAGATATACAGGAATATATTTCAGATGGATAGCTATTCTTCAAATCTTTCAAATACCTACAGAATATGGCATTTAAAATGTTTTAAGAACTTAGACTTTTCTCAACAATGAGATACATCTGTTCCTGAGAGCACCAATTTTCTTCAGAGATGATGGGCATTGAAGAAATTCCTTATGGAGTTTGCTGTAATTGTGGCAAGATTAGTCATTTGGGCAAGAAACTGCTATTTCTTAGACGGCTTGACAGTATGTTGTGTAAAATGGACTTGAAGGACCCACAGGAAAAGGACCAGTGAACTCTGCCAGACTAAAATAGGTGGAATGGTACTTTAGGATTCCTGCTTCACAGAAGAAACTGCCAGACATTCTGCAGGGCACAGAAGAAAGCAACTGATGAATTTTGCCAATACAAGACAGAACAGATCACCAAATCTGCTGCTTCATTAAAAAGTCGGCTGGATATTGTGGGCCTGTAGGCTGAAGATGGATGTCCCAATGGTACAGAAGAACTGTGAGTGACTGTTCAGGCGGCAAGATGTCTCTGTTATTTCTAGAACGTTGGAAGTTGTTAACAGTGCTCTTCCAGTTTATTTATTATATCCTTCTGGAGTCTTTGAAGAATTGACAACAGATAGTTATAGTTTTCCTTAGTTAGAATAAAAGATAAATTAGATATGATGTTAAAATTAAAACCTTCCTTTTTATTTAGACAAAAAAGGGGAGGTGATATAGGATTCCCCTCTATATACTGTGAACATGTTTTAATGGTTAATAAGGAAGCTACTTTAACCTATGACAGGGCAGAATTAAGCCAGGTAGGAAATCCAAACAGAAATATATAGAGAGAGAGAGAATAGGTACAGTCAGGGAGAAACCATGTAGCTTCTTTAGGAGGCAGATGCCAGGTAGCTGCCCAAGAAGCAAGAGGTAACAAATCACGAGCCTCATGGTAAAATATAAAATAATAGAAATGTGTTAATTTAAGATATAATAAGAGCTAACTAGAAATACACCTGAATCATTGGCTAAACAGTGTTGTAATTAATGTAGTTGTTATATGATTATTTGGGCCTGGGAAGCTGGGAAATTTAAGTGCAAACTCCATCTACAGGGAATGTGGTAGATATACAATAAATAGAAGATGTCATATGCAGGAAAATGGATCAAATGGAGATAAGTGAAATTAAAGACAAGTATCACTCATTTTCTCTCACACACAGAATCCAAATTTAAGAAAAATCCTAAAAACAGACATAAAAGCAGAAGGAAGACTATTTGGAAAGAAGATTGGCAGGAGAGAAGAGTGGGGACAAGGGAGGGTGGTGGTGTGAGAATAGCCAAAATGCATTATGTTCACAGATGAAAAGAAAAAGAAATCCATTATTTTTATAATTAGTGTCTAATAATGATAACAGAAAAATACAAGATGAATATTTTCAAGAGACAAGGAAAGGTTGACTCCCTCTTAACACCTCCTTGTAAAGAGCAGGGGGACAGCAGCTGGTCCTGAAGGTTAAAGATGCTGAGATAACAATGCAGTCAATGTCTTCTCTTTGCCTGTGGCCTATGTGCTAAGCACCTTGCACTGTTAACTGTGGTAAGGGGACACTCAGTCACTGGCCATCCCCATCCTTTGCTGTGCACAGGGAATACATCCTTTGAACTTTAAATGGGAAAAGAGCAGAGTTGTGTTTGTGTGTGTTTTCAGTTGTCTCAAGGCATTGTTTACATTAGTATAGACCTTCTTGGAAAACCTAAAATTAGAACTACCACAGAATTATGTAACTACCACATCCTCTTTTTCTTTATAATAACCAAAGTTTCCACCTTCATGTTTTATCTGATGCAAACAGTACTTTACCAAAGTAAAAGTTACAAGCAGTGAAATGCAGAATTTATAAGTGTAGTTGGATGACTTCAACTATAAATATATTCATGTGACCAACCCAGGTCCTCTTCCAGCCCACACCCCTCCAAGAGATAAAGCATAATCTGACATCTGTCACAGTGAGTTGAGTTTTGCATGTAAACAAAACCATGTATTGGCTTGTGTTTGCTTTTAAAATTTTTCTACTTTGCTACATGGTTCAGCAGCTCATTCCTCTTTATTGATAAGCATCATTCACTATATAGATAAGTTGGAATTGTTCATCCATACTCATTTGACATTGACTGTTGTGATTTGAATAAGAATGGCTCCCATATGGGGTAGGAAGTCCTTCTGTCTATGTATCGCTTTTATTGGTTAGTGAATATATCTGTTTCAGCAGAATAGGGCAAGCAGGAGACTCAAGCAAATAGAGGAGGAGAGAGTAGTCTTAGGCAGAGTCAGTGAGAAGCCATGTAGTTGCTGCAGGGGACAGATGACTGTGTCAGAGCCTGCTGGTAGGCTATGACCTTGTGGTGGTGCACAGATTAATGGAGATGGGTTTGTTTAAGATGTAAGAGTAAGCCAGAAATACACTTAAGCTATTGGCCAGACAGTATTGCAAATAATATAGTTTCTGTGTGATTATTTCGTGGTCTGGGAAGCTGGGAACGAACAAATGGCTTCCACCTACACTCATAGGGTCATATATTTGAATGCTTAATCACCAAGGATTGGCACCATTTTATAAGAATTAGGAAGTGTGGCCTTCTTAGAGGAAGTGTGACAGTTAGGGTTAGGCTTTGAGGTTTTAAAAGTCTACACCAGGCCCAGACTCTGTCTGTCTGTGTCTGTCTGTGTGTCTCTGTCTCTATGTCTGTGTCTGTCTGTCTGTCTGTCTGTCTCTCTCTCTCTCTCTCTCTCTCTCTCTGCCTATGGATAAGGAGGTAGCTCTCAAATACTTTCTCAGCACTATGCCGGCCTGTATGTTGCCATGTTCCCTGCCATGGTGACAACAGACTAAACCTCTGAAACTGTAAGCAAGCCCCCAGTTACATGCTGTCTTTTATAAATTGCTTTGGTCATGGTGTCTCGTCACAGCAATAGGACAATGACTAAGACACTGACTTTTTTTATTAATGAACATTTGTATGTTCATTTTATTCTGTATGGGCAACTTAAGAACGAGTTTATCTTAGGTAGACACCTAGAAATAAGATGTAGATATATGTTCAACATCATTATCACAGAAGCTCCTTTCTAGTTGAGAACCCAAGGATTCCGTCTTCCTCTTCACCTGGCACTGATGGTCTTCAATTCCAAGACAGCTCAGACATGATACAAAATTCCTTGACTTTCCCAGCCTCCCAAAGGCTTCCAAATGCCTTGTTACCAGCATGAAGACAAGGCAGGGCTAAATAAGTAAGTAAATAAATGCCAGAGATGAATTCAGTGATCCAGGCACTTGATAGTGCTGAAGAGAGGGGCTCCCTCAGGGAGCCAAGGACTTGGCTGAGGGAGTTGATGCCTTTTGGTCTGATGGCAGCTTTCACTGCTGAGACACGGGGGTGTTGTGGGCCTGGATTTTAGGGTTCCACCAATGCAAGGCAATATGGCCCATTTATGTCCACCTGAGAAGAAAGGTGGAAGACTGAGGAGACACAAGAGTCAGTGATCTCTAGAGGTGTAACAGACAGAAGGGGCACTGCCCAGGAAACAACACCGTTCATGGGAGCCTGGGTAAGCAGGACGCCACTCTGAACCTATCTATACTTCTATCATATGAGGAGTGCAGGCTCAGGCCTCAGAACCCTTTGTCCCTCACTCCCCTGTCACTCCTCCACTGGCACCAAGTGAAAGCATAACTCTAACTCTGGGAAGTGCCCTGAACAACCAAGCTTAGCTAGGGATGCTGCTACCTTCCCTAGAAGCTGCTTCCCTGTGCAGCCACCGTAGTGTTCTCACATGGCATCCTGTGTACCTGGCATCTGCCTCTATACTGTGAACTCCAGGGCAGCAGGGACAGTACCTGGATCACATACTGTACATGCCACAGTACCTGGATCACATATGTTTCACACATTTGGGGGGTATGTTTGATGAATAAATAGAAAACTTATTTTCATCTAGTTAAATAATTCTGTGGGAAGGGAACAGAGGCCTATTTTATGTTTCTGGGATGTGTCTAATTTTACAATGCACATCTTCCATGATGAGACAAGTGAACTGGATCAGATGCTTCATTTTCTGGATCAACTGAAATGGAATATTGACATCGAAATTTGGAGGGTGGTTAAGAAAAGGGAAATGGCACCATAGGCAATCCGAATGCACAGCTAGGGTAGAGTGGAATGTCACAGAGCTAGGAAACTGCTCCTGGGAGAACTAGGAAAACAAGGACTTCTATGAAGCAGATAATCCTCTACTACATCTGCCTATAAACCTGGGGTTCCCAAAAGCTCTGACACCGACACAATGCCCTTTACCACTGAAAACGCAGGGCCACAGGCTCTTTTGAAAGCAATCTCTCTCAACTAAAAACGGCAAGATCTGTGGCTGGGGGGATGGTTCATTGGATAAAGCATCATTTTTGCCTATATTTAGGTCCCTAACACCCACATAAAAGCAGGGGGAAGAGGCGGGGCATTGGACTGCCTGTAAACCCAGTGCTGGGGAAGCAGAGACAGGGTTCCTAGGCCAAGTTGGCTACATGGACTTGCTGATTGGCAAGCTCCAGGTTCAGTGAGATGGAGGATCTGTGTCAGTCTCTGGCCTATACACACACAGGCATACATACCTGAAAATATATGTGTACCCACACTTGCAAAAACGCATGTATATCTCACACACACACACACACACACACACACACACACACACACACACACACCACGCATACAGATGCAAAAACCAAACAAAACACCTGCAAGAGGGGCATAAATAGGCCACATTTCAGTCCTCTCATGTTAAGAAACAGAGGGCCAGAAAGAAGGGGAGCCTCCTCCTACGCCTTCTCATGGAGAAGGTAGCGGTAAGGTACGCCTCCATGCTTCCCTTGGGAGGGAAAACACATATCAAGCAGAGTCTCTGTGTGAAGACACGTTCTGAGGTAGATTACTAAGCCCTCAGGCTACTGTCGTCCATCACATACGGTCAGAGCCCCCACACAGACCAATTCCTTTCTCCTTTGGTTCTCTCAGATCCTTTCCACCAAAGAAATACTCCAGGAATAAATCCAAGACTGAAAATGCCAATGGCTATCTGAAGGAAAAACAGCATTTATAGAATAGGAAAGCAATCAGAGAAAATTCTACAGTATAATAACCCACACAAAGGATTTTAATGTTCAGTGCTTGGAGAGTCTCCAAACTGTCAAAGAGCCATTTAAAAATTCTTGGATGCTCTTTTTTTATTGACTCCAAGGGAGAATGGGCCTTGAAAACGGCCAGGCTCCTAAGTAATTCTTTGGAACATGGAAGCAGTCACAGTAATAGTTGTAGGAGAGGTGGATACCATTTGCTGAGTGCCAACTGTACCGTAGGTAAGTACTAACTGGCTTTAGCTGGTGATGACTGGCTTCACGACCTTAGGCCTGCTATTCAACCACTTAGCTTCCCTCTTTAGTCCCGAGAGGATGTGAACAGTCTCTTGCCTCCTCTAAGGACTGCTATGAGATTCATTTTGATGACTGATAAGAAATGTTTAACACCATGCCTGGTGTATGATATGAACCTAACCAGATGGCAAATGTATCATCCTAATTTCTCATTCTTGGGACACACAATACAAGCCAGGTGTGGAGGTGTAATTTTAGCATGGCACGGGTGCTAAGCCTGATGGATCGCCTGGGCTATGCAGCAAGATACTGTCCAAAAAAAAGGAGAGCTGAGATTGAAAGACAAAAGAAAGGTATGTATTGTAATGGTTTATCCTGCCCCTTTAAGAGGCAAGCCCTGCCCACTCCCTGCCCCATCTGCTGAGGCAAGCAGTTCTTCCTTCTGCTTCCAGCCTGAGTCCCTTCCTTTCCTTTCCATCTTTCTCCCGAAGAGGCAGCTTCTGCCTCTCTCCCTTCTCCCCACTTCTCCCCTTCCCCCCTCTGTTTCTCTCTCTCTCTCTCTCTCTCTCTCTCTCTCTCTTTCTCTCTCTCTCTCCTCTTCTCCCCTCCCCCCTTTCCCTTACCCTTCCATAACCCACTAAATAAATGCTCACTTTCTCTGCATGGCGTGCCTAATAGGTCTCTGTCTCTCATCTGCTATGCAGCTCCCTGCAGTCAACTGTCTTTGTGGCCCACCAGGGTCTCGAGACCCACTGGCCTTCATGCTCTGCTGCTGTGCCCCTCGGGGAACAACAGTGCTTCATTTTTATCATAACATTGGTGCTTGTGACTCGGTGATGTTTTCTCCATGTTCCCTCCTGCCTGCAGGCGGGCTGGCTGAGGAAATGGGGAACCAGGTTTCTTTACAACAGCTCTGTGCTCCATCTGCCTAAATGCCGACCTCTAGGCACACCAGCGGCTTCAGTGATGAGTTTTCCCCTTCCAGTCAGCCAAGCACAGACTTCACGACTATGGTTGAGCCCTTCACTGACATTCATCTATGGTTGCTTCCCATAGCTAAAAAATGTGATCGGACAACCCAGGGTGGTCCACCCGTGCTAGTACTGAACATGCTGCATTCTATTTGGGGCCCAGAATCCCTTGGAGTTTTCCTTCTCTCTTTTTCTTTTCTTTTGGATGACTCATAAGTGGTCCCCATTGTGAGAGACTGCTCAGAGCAGCCTCCAGCCTCTCTGGCTCCCAAGTCACCCAGACCAGAGCCAGTCAGGCTTTGACACCCCACCTATAGAGAGAGGACACTCTTCTATAGGCCCTGTGGTGTTTATTCGCTATTTCCATGGATTTTTACATTTTCAGCCATGGTCTACCCTCAAAATGAGGAGTAGACCTAGGTGCCAACCAAGTAAGTTCTCTGTCATTTTTTTAAATCAATGACTCAAGTAAAATTTTATCCTTCTTGAAGATCTTTGATGCAGTTTGACAGCTGAGAGGTTTTGTCAGTTTAAAAGGACAACCTCACCAAACAAATTTCAGTAAAATACAAATACAAGTTATTAAGGTGTGTACCTACAAGTTATAAAGGTGTGACGACAAATACAAGTTATCACATTTCTCTTTCATGCTGCTTTTCATAGTCTTAAAAATACTTTTCATTTTGCAAAAAGAAATATCTATCATAGTCATTCTGATATAAATATGCTGCTGTTTAAAACTTATGTTTTCACAAACTCAAAAAATTCTTGTGAGTTCCAGGGAACTAAATTGAAGGATCCACCTTAAACAGGTCAGATACACCCCTCTCAATTTCCTGGTCCTAAATTCTTTTTCCTAAACTTAACTTTGTCCTCTGTTCTACCAGTACCTTAGACAGGTATAATAATACCAGACAGTTTCATACCACAAACACCGAACAGGAGCAAAGAGACCAGCTATGCCAGGATGTGACCAGCACCCAGTTTTCTCAGGTTCCCTCCCCCCAAAGATGATGCCCACAAATAAGCAGGAAGCAGTCTTGAGAATCTGTCATCCCAATTCCTTTAACCAGTTATGCCTAACCTCCAGCCTTTTTATTATTAAAAAAAAAAAGAGAGATGGTAATGTAATGGCCTGCTCTGTCCCTTTAAGAGACAAGCCCTGCCCACTCCCTCCCCCATCCACTGAGGCAAGCAGATCTTCCTTTAGCTTCAAGCCTGAGTTTCTCCCTTTTCTTTCTCTCTCCCGAAGAGGCAGCTTCTGCCTTTCTTCCTTCTCCCCACTTCTCTCCTTCCCCTCTTCTCTTTCTCTCTGCCTCTCTCTCTGCTCTTTTCCCTTCTCCCCTTTCCCTCCCCCCATAACCAACTAAATAAATACCCACTTTCTCTGCATGCTGTACCTAATAGGTCTCTGTCTCTAACCCACCATGTGGCTCCCTGCCTGGGACTGGCTGCCTTCGTGGCCCACAGTCGTCTCGTGGCCCGCTGCCCAGTGCCGCCACTCAGGGACCTATGACATTTTACTTTTACCATAACACATATTATCATATGAATTTCATAAATGATGGAAGTTGATCAAAACAAGTTCAGGGGCTTTCCTGGGAGCCCAGAACTCACGGACAAGCCTTGAAGAAGCTCCAGACACTTCTTGTCCATTGCTCTATCACACTCATAATCATGGCTGTCCTGCAGCCCCATGCTCACAACAGCTTATGTCGGAGATTTCAGTAAACTAAAGTTACGGAAGCCGGGAGAACAAATAACCCCCCGTGATCACACGGAAGATCTTTGCTGGGTGTAGCAGCCAACTTTCGGTGCACATGCTGAATAAGATTGACAATGAAATGGGAGAACATCTCATCTCCTTTGGCAATCCACCACGGCCCTCCCTCGCTTGGCTCAAGTCCGGTCATTAACCTTTGAGATTTCCTGTAGTTTGGGAGTCAGAAATCCTGGGCTATGTGAGTGTGTGCGCGTGGAGGCCAGAAAATGTGAGCCTGTTTCCACGCGGACCATAGGTCAGAGAGTTGGAACTTACCTCTAGTCCTTCAGAGTTACTGTGTTTCTACCTCAAAGGTCCCCTCTAGATTTAGATCAGAGAGTTTTGCTCTATTAAGGTTATTGTCAACAGGTTTGGCTAATAGCCAGACCTTGTATTTCAGGAATAGAGAAGTAGATATGTTTCCATTTCAAATGAAAGAAAATCTAAGGATCCGAACTAAGTGCTAGTTCCCTTAAGGAGATAGCTTTGGATTCCACCCTGGGCGTGGTTTACCTACAGAATGTTTCGGTCTAGGGTGTGAGCATGACTTGTTTTGTTCTAGCAATAGAATGGTTAACTAAGGATGTAGCCTGGACTGGGCGGTGGTGGTGCACACCTTTAATCCCAGCACTGGGGAGGAGGAGGCAGAGGCAGGCGGATCTCTGTGAGTTTGAGACCAGCCTGGTCTACAAGAGCTAGTTCCAGGACAGGCTCCAAAGCTACAGAGAAACCCTGTCTTAAAAAAAAAAAAATAGCCTGCGACCTTCAACTGGTTTCTTTATTTGCTTGTATCATGTTAATGCAGTTTTTGTCTTATTCCTTCCTTTTGTGATCAGGGGTATTTTAAGCAATTGAAAATTAAGCTCGGGTGAATTCCAGTACTCACTGGAACTCCCTCCCTATACTATTCTATATGTCTCTCCATTTCATTATGTTCATTTGCATCTTCATATTCTTTACTATATTTCTAAATCCCCATGCCTCTACCCTGGCAAGAGGTATTTTTGTAGAGGCTGGTCCCCAACACGTGTGTGTGTGTGTATGTGTGTGTGTGTACGTGAGCATAAGTGTATTGAAACATAGACTTTATCTATATATTTGGGCATCATCTCTGGCTGCAGTTTCACTACACAGCAGTGCTGAGTGCTTGCAAGAAAAATGCCCACAAAACCTAAAACATCTACCTGACCACCAATAAAGAATTTACCAGCCCTCGGGTGTAGTCTAGTATTTGCCAGTGCAGGAGCCCAAAATAAAAACATTCAAACTTAAGCGTCAAGCAGAACAGTGCCCATTTCCTTACTGGTTTGCATGTGGACGCCAGTGCCTTCTGCACGGTGGGCAGTGTGATTTGAATCAGTGCTTCCTGGAAGATCTTCTTCCGGATGGTGCTGCTGTCATAATCATATTGCTGCGAACACAGAGACACATGCTAAGGAGCAGTTTTAATCCGTGACTTTCACTGAAACAAGAAAACAATATGCCAACCCAGTCATCTCCCTTCCTCAGAGGATTCTCATAAGTTTAGGGTCTCAGACATCTCTTTCTGGAACTCTTGCGTAAACTGGGTCTGGGCTGTGGAGTCATGATCCATGCCACCCACCCCTTTTACAAATATGGAAACTGAGGCAAGATCAAGCCAAAGAAGCGCTAGGTTATTTAAAGATGCGGCTCAAACTGGAGAGTGAGTTTGTGCTTCATGACTCCCCAAGTAAGTAGACACAGGGGAGTCATGGGTATCAGTTATTCCTGTCCCCAAAGCAGGGTGGGTGGCTTTTAATGATGTCTACAAGAGGAGAGAAGACGTGACTTAGAGTTCCATCGACACAGCGAGCACACTGAACACCCCAATCTGGAGAGTACGCGGCAGCGCTGAGCGCTGAGCAGTTCCAACAGAAATAAAACAGTGAGGACTAAAACATCCACCTGACACCAAAGAGTTCACCCACCGCTCTCTGGTTTAGTCCAGGGCTTGAGAGTACAGAAGCGCAAAAGAGCACATTCAATCTTAAGAGTCTACAAGAAGCCGGTTAGTGGTGACACACGCCTTTTATCCCAGCACTGGGAAGGCAGAGACATGGGGATCTCTGTGAGTTCGAGGCCAGCCTGGTCTACAGAGCTAGTTCCAGGACAGGCTCCAAAGCTACAGAGAAACCTTGTCTCGAAAAACAAACAAACCAAACAAAACAAAAAGTCAACAAGAGCAGGATCTTGGGAGCAGCCCATTTCCAGCCTGGTTTGAAGTGGACGCCAGTGCCTTGTGCACAGGAGAATTGCTGTGGGCATGTACACACAATGGTTCAGCCGAAAGAAGAATGGCTGGAGAGGCACGCGCTCACATTGGAGTCATAAGGCCACCAAGTAGAGAGGCCATGGGGGGCGGTAGGGAAAGTAGAACCACCAGGGCCAAGAGCCTGATTCGAGCATCAGTAGGCGCATTCTTGCCGGCAAAGTTGTGAGAGGTGAATCAGCTGTCTTGGGAGGTGGAATCTGTTCTGTACTCATGGGGCCACCCCTGCCAGGAACCTTTTTTTTTTCCAGTAGCAAATAGTTTATTGGTAAGTTCATGGTTTTAACTGTAGCAGCAAGTTCATTTGAATAGGAATGTGGTGGTTTGAAAGAAAGCGCCCCCCCACAAAGGGAGTGGCACTATTTGGAGGTGTGGCCTTGTTGAAGTAGATGTGGTCTTGTTGGAGGAAGAGTGTCACTGTGGGGGCAGGCTTAGAGGTCTGGCTGATGCTCACGATACTGACTGGTGTCTCAGACCACTTCCTGTTGCCTGTGAATCAGGATGTAAGAACGCTCTGCTCCTTCTCCAGCACCGTATCTGCCTGCTTGCCATCATGCTTGATGCTTAACAGACTACACCTCTGGACTGTAAGCCACCCCCAATTAAATGTTTTCCTTTTTAAGAGTGGCCACGGCCATGGTGTCTCTTCACAGCAATAGAAACCCTGACCAAGACAAGGAGACAGTAAACAAGTCAAAAAGATAAATGCTCGCAAATTATCAGAAAATCTGTGACCATCTGGGCTGTCGCACAGAAATCTGAAATCACTGAAAGGCCAAATCTTGAAGAAGATCTGTCCTCTTATTGGAGCATATGATGTAGGTCCCTGGTACCTGGTGTCTGCAGAATTGTGTAAGTTGTCACCTTCTAACTAAACACATAACTATGGCTTTTACAGCGACCCGATGGGCTAGTGGTGAGGACTCTGTCTCCTTCCAAACCAATTGCTCTTTTCCAAATATTTGATTTTCGGATCACTTGAACGATTTTGCAATTACAGTGTCGCCTCTCTAAATAAAAGGGAAGCTAGGCTGGACAAGGCGAAATGTAGCCAGTAGTCCCAGGATGCTGGAGTTCAGGAATGCAAAACCATCGACAGCTGGACTCCCGTCACGCAGGTCTGTTTTACAGTCCACCCAGTGTTTAGGGTGACTGCGAGGTTTCCAGGAAACCCCAACTCTAGAGCACATGTCAAAGTGTATGTGAGTCCCCCATGGCTGTGTATTTCCGTGGTCCCGTTCACTGGGCAGCAACAATATAAGGCTGGCTATAACACTGACCTTCAGGTATGCTAAGTTCCTTTCAACCCCAGCACCTGAAGACTGGGGCACCTTCCTACCTCCTTCCTCTCCTGTCGGCCAAAGCGTTGGTGACTGTGGTTTGACCTCACCCCTCAGTGCCGCTGCTGCTGTGCCATTTTCTCTTCAATGATCAACACTGCTTTTCATCGCAACAGTTTGGCCGCCAGAGATCCTGCTGCCTGAGCGGCATCAAGACGAGGTCTGGAACTCTGGGTCCTATCTTAGACCCGAGAGAACATCCTCAGACCCTACAGGACTTCAATCTCCTGTTCTAAAGCACTGTTTTCTGGAAGCCCGAGGTCGCAGCAACAAGTGGGCCAGGTGGAAACACAGTTTCAGCTCCAAGCCCGTGGTCCACGGCTGTGCTGAGCTTTAGGAAAGAAGTCCAGCTTCAGAGGACTGGCTTCCTCGTCTGCCATGGGGAGGAGGGGAGTCTAACAAGCTCACTGAGGGTCAAAGAAAATGGTACAGTTCTGGAGTCTTTTTCTTAACAGCCTTCAAACAGGGCAGAAGAGATGTCTCTGTGGATGCTTCCTGTCCTTTCGGGGGCCCAAATCCTGTCCCCCAACACCTACACTGGATGAGTCACAACTGCCTGTACCTCCAGCTCCAACGGCTCGGACGTCCTCTTCTGGCTTTCATGGGAACCCACAAACAGGCGGCATGCATTCACACAGACACGTGCAAACATGCATAAATAATAAAAACTAAAAAATATAAATCTTTGGAGTGACAGCTTAGGAACGACAAATCTTAGGAACATGAATTTTTATTTTTATTTTTTTTAAATATTTATTTATTTGTTTATTATGTATACAGTATTCTGTCTGCAGGCCAGAAGAGGACACCAGGCTTCATTACAGATGGTTGTGAGCCACCATGTGGTTGCTGGGAATTGAACTCAGGACCCTTGGAAGAGCAGGCAATGCTCTTAACTGCTGAGCCATCTCTCCAGCCCCCAGGAACATGAATTTTTAAAGGGCTTTAAATAAGTACACAAATACACGCAAGCTCCTATTGTCACGACAGTTTTATCATGGACTTATACCTAAAGTTCCTTAAAAACCATCTCATGTGGCAGGTGTACTTTCCCTTGGGCTGGTTCCTTTGGTTCTAAGTTTGGGGTTTTATTTAAAACGTTAACTAATCTTGTACTTGGAATGCTAGGCTGCAGTTGACCTAGTGTTATATTCTATGCAATATCTGTCACCGTGTTTGCGGTGGCCAGCCTACACACTTGTCAGGTTGTGAAAGTAACCTCAGGAGACTTTTAACGCCTTAGTGCAGACGACATGTGGTTTCCGAAGACGCCACTAGATGGCAGGAGAGGCACGAGAGTCACGCTAGGGAAACCGCGGGGAAACAATGGTCAACTGTGCTTGGGAAAAGGGGATGGAGTGAAGGGGTGGTCAGGGCACTTCCCACTAAGGAACAGGAACAGGGGTCACAGTCTTGTCAGATGTTCCCCACAAATGAAGGCAAAGCTCTTACCTTTAAGACACGGAGCTTAACCTTCTCGATGGTAGCCGCTGTTTTGGAAGCCTCTCCTTGGAGATGTGGGGAGAGCAGCTGCTCAAATGTGAACACCGCGTTCTCCATGAGCTGTCCATCAATCGAGCCAACACAGAAAGAGACCACAGTCAGAGGTTGGGAACATGGACCCGGCCTGCCTGCCTACGCTCTGGCAGGAGGAGATGAACAGAGTTCCCCCATGCACAACTGTGGGGTGACACACGGCTCATCATACTCCCTGGATTGTGAAACAAAAAACCTAGTGGCCACTATGAGACGGGCAAAGGGTGGAAAAACACCCCTTTTTATACATGTATGCATGTCTGTCTGGCTCAAAATGGTATCCTTTTGTCCCCTCTTCTACCCATCATTCTTAATGGGAAAGAAACCCCGGTACAGAGGTACTTGGAGCCACGGTCTCCTTGTAGCCATTCTCCTCCTCCATGCTCTGGTGACGCAGACACAGATCACATGACAAGGTGGGAGAAGGCCCCACATCTAGGAGGACATAAGTCAGTCTGCAGCACATACTCCCTCTATTGCCCACCCTATCGTCCCATAGGGCGCTCTTCCTCTGAGAGGCTAGTGTTCCGGTGAGAATACGGAATGGTCCTCATAGGCTCATTCCTGTTTATGAACACTGGGTCCTTGGTGAGAAGGCACTGTGTGGGGAGGCTATCGAATCTTTAGGATGCAGGACCTTGCTGGAGGAGGCGGGGGCTTGAGGAATATAGCACCGCCCCTCCTCCAGCGCAAACCCCTTCTGCTTCCTGGGCACCAGCCATGGGCTCCCGCCTCTGAACGCCATCCAGCATGACCTCTTGCCTTGATGGACTGTCCCCTCTCAACCCGTAAGCCAAAAGGAATCCTTCCTCCATTTTGTTGTTCCTGTTGGGCATTCTGTCACAGCCATAGGGAAGGACATTAACAGAGCTGAGAGGAGAGGCGGGCCAGGGCTCCATGGCAGTACAGGCCACCACACTGGGAACAGGGCTTTATTGTTCAGGAATATGATACAGCTCAGATGGCTTAGTTTGTAGTTGTGCCTGTGTTTGTTTCTCCAGGATCCAGAACTATCCAAGAGACTGTTTTAATATTGTTGCATAATTTTGCCATTTATCCCTTATACTTTTTAAGGCAGGGTTTCATTCAGCCTAGGCTGGCCTTGAATTTGCAATGTAAACAAAGAAGACTTTAAACCCCTGATTTGATCCTCCTGCCTTGACCTCCCCAATTCTGGAATTCAGGTGTAACTCTAGGTATCTGGCACCCTCTTTCAGCTTCCAAGGGCATCTGCGTGGTACACATGAGCAGACATGCACAAAAATACATGTAATAAAATACATCTTAAAAATAAAACTCAAATATGAAGCTGTAGCGGGTCTCCTTGTAATGAGGCAGGGAATTCAGCCAGTGTTTCTAGATCCTGGCTGCATGTTAGAAACAGTGGGAGATAAGTGGAGGACATTCTCTATGAGTCTCAAATACATTATAAAACATATATTAACATATATGTATATATATAATATTTGAAATCACTAGAGGTGGGGTAACACACAGTAGTTCTTAAAATTTCCCCATGTGTTTCTAATATGTAGCCAAAGTTTGAAGCCTTGACTCAACCCATCAAATAATTACCAGCCAATGCTACTTTATTTCCCAGATTCTAATATTCTGAAGAAAGACGAAGCCAGCTGGAAGGACAGTGTGTGTCCTCAGTCAACCTGACTCTGGAAACAGGCCTCAATTCCCTGCGCTGCAGAGCAGCCCCGCTACATCTGCCATCATGCATTCCTCCTCTCCCTCCCTCTCTTCTCATCCTCATCCTCCCTGGATGCCCTTCAGCTCCCACCTCTTGCATGTAGTTCTGTGTCCTCTGGACCACAAGATCAACGTGAGGGAATCTGAAGCGGCTCTGGAGATCCAGCAGGCGCTCTGGAAGCAAGGTGACTTTAGTATAACAAGGTTCCATCTTCACAGAATCCAGAGGAAGTTTCATCAACTGGTCCAGACGCTGCATTTGGGGAAGGAGAAAAGCAAATGCCCTTAGATGCAGGACTCTTTCCTTAATATTACACAGTACTAAGACCTACATTTGAAATGGTCAAGTATATGTTACAAGTATTAATTACAATTTGCACCACATCTAAGACATTTTCAACTGTTTTCTTTCTTTCTGTGGTTCCCTAGGCAGCTCTACTGCTAGGAAAGAAACAGAAGAACCAACCAGGTATCAGCAAGTCTCAGAGGCACACCCAAACAGGGGCTCCAGTCTCTTTAAGTCCTCAGTAGCCTCCAAGTCCCCACTTTCTGAACTCAAAAAGCAGCCAGGCAGGCTCTTTGGCAGTGGGAAGTGTCACTGAGCCCATGAGCCTGCATAAGATTCTTTAAGGGGCGGAAACTTGTTCCATTTTCTAAGCTTAGCTTAAAATGCTCTTAAACTTGACTGCTGGAAGCTTACAATAAGCCGGAGAATGGGTGAAGACAGGGAGGAAATGGCTGGAAATGAGAGCTCTCAAGAGAAGCTGTGTAAAAGGCAGGTGCGTGTGACTAACACGGGGAGACCCTGTCTGAGAGGAGTTTTCCAAGGCCCACGCCCTTGGACTTCACAGGGGGAAAGTATTCACTTTTAAGGAGTGAACAAGGGAGTCTGCTGAAGTGGAATTAAAGATTAAAGGGGTAAAACACGGTGTTACACCTCCTTTTCTCCTACAATTGTAAATGCATCAATTTCCTTTTTAAACATTTATTTTACTTTTAATTATGAGTATATGTGTGTGTCTGTGCAAATATGTGCATGTGAGTGTAGGTACCCATGATGGCCAGGAGAGGGCACCAGATCCCCAGGAGCTGGAGTTACTGGTGGTTGTGAGCCACCTGACATGGGTGCTGGGAACTAAATTTGGGTCCTATGAAAGATCAGCAAGTGCACTTAACTGCTGAGCCTTTACTCCATCACCAGGAATATTTTGCTTAAAATAATTAATTGAATAGGCCAGAGAGGAAAAGTGGGTGCCTATCTTATTACTATCAAATTATTGACAGTTTAAATAAGTGATAACATCCCACACAGACCATAACATGGAGAGAAGGCTCCTTCCACAAACAAATCAGTACAATGCAAAATTTAAATTTTTTTTGAAGTTTGAGGTCAACATCTGTTAACGTGCAATATACCTTCCAACCTAGGAGTCTACCCCACTGAAACAAAAGGATATAAAGAACGTGTTCATAAACACTTATACGTGTGCCTATGATGTGATAGTATGTGTACATATACACTTACACGTGTGTCCATGATGTGATAGGATATGTGTACATATACACTTATACATGTGCCTATGATGTGATAGGATATATGTACATAAACACTTATATATGTGCCTATGATGTGATAGGATATGTGTACATATACACTTATATGTGTGCCTATGATGTGATAGGATATGTGTACAAAGTTATTTATTATAGTTTTGCTCATAGTGCCAGCGATAATGGGACCACTGAATAAACCACCACATTTCTAAATATGAAAAAGTAATTCAGAACTAGATCAGTTACCTTGGAAACAGTTTTATGAAATCATTTTGAAGAAGAAACCTGATAAGCAGCTTAGTATATAAAATAACTGTATTTTTCTAAAAGCAAACAAAGTAAGTTAACAGCACTGAAAGGTGTGTTTTCTATATCTTCTAAGAGGCGGAAAAACAAAACAGTACAAGCTGAGTTGGTGCTAGTGTGTGTGTGTGTGTGTGTGTGTGTGCGCGCAGAAGTAATGAAGGGGAATAAAGGCAAGTTAAAACACACACACATACATGTGTATACACACACATTCACGTGCGCACACACACACACACACATCCCCCATACAGACATGTGCACACATACACATGAACACATACACACATCTCCCATACGGGCATGTGCACACACACACACACACACACACACCCCTACCATACAGGCATGTACATACACACACACACACACACACACAAGTACCATACAAGCATGTGCACACACACACATGCACATATACAGCTGTAATAAGAAGCTTGAGACATTTATGAAATGACCTTAGTTTTGTACAATCACATGTATGGGCATAAAGAAATGAGGAAAGTACAGCACAGGAGGGTACCTACGGCTTACAACATCTATCATGTATTTCATAATGAGCTCGAAGAGCTGCCAGCACACAGAAATGAAAAATGTTTAAGGGAATAGAAGTGGTAATTACTTATTGGATCATTCCACACCATCTGCACGAATAAACTGCTGAAACAGGCATGCAGAAGCCGCTTTGGCTAAAAAAGCACTGACTCCTCAGGTAGGTCCCCCGATAACCAAAGCAGGATAAATAAAATGCTGGCATCTCTACCTTCATTTAGGGTCTGCCTGTCCCTTTTACTTTGGCTGAGGCACAGAGATAAGTCATTGTCCTAAGCCTACAGCCACGGTGGATCCTAGGAGGAGTGGAGTCTCCCAGGATGGATCCACATATAGACAAGGGCAGTTACCCGTGCAGGCGAGGCTACACCTGGAGCAGAAGAGAGCATCCTGTAGGGATCAGGTGGATCCACAGAGGTGCTCAGGGTGATAGGGACAGCCAGGAAGCTGAGGAGTGAGAGCTGGGGCAGTGCTCAGGGGGACCAGGAGAGCTGATCGGGGTCCCACCCTCCATTTAAGCCTAAAGCACACGCCAGCACATCAGAGACAGACTTGGTCTCTGGAACCCTTTATCTGCTCCTCTCCCAAGGTGCCGCATGACCCCTTTCCTCTGCCTGTCACCATTATTCATCTCTTTGATTGGCATGTTGTGACAGAAAGCCTGCTGTGGCTGCTGGCCAGGCTTCTGCCTTCAAAGATCTGGCTAACATTGTCACACTGTAGCTCATAAATGTGTACAATTACAATGTACCAACTAAAGAAAAAAACCCTTTTCACTGATACCAGGAAGTGGGAGAGAGAAACAATTACCCTAACAAGTCCTATCCTTAGTAATACGGTAAGTGCAAGGCAAGTGGCCAGTGTCTGTGTCAGCAAAGCTCCTCCCGAGTTCCTATTAGCGCAGATCACGCCCTCCCCTACTTTCTGATTCAATAGATTGAGGGGCCACTGCTGCTTGACAGGCATGGCTTTATATCAGGAATCTACAGCTGTGGAAACAAGGCAGCAAGTGTTATTTAAAGTAAGGAGATAGGCTTATATATGAACAAATAAAGCACTCTGGTACACACACTGGACGATTTCAATCAGTCAACGGGAGGGCTTGGGAATGGAGGCAGAGGGACTAGGAGCAGTTGTTATCAGTTCTGGTTGCTAATTTAGCCTCTTTACAGACATGGAATTATATATTTCAGTTCGCTGTTTCACTTGTACAAATATTACTTTTGCAACTTAGAAACCATTAATAAAGAAAATTAGGTGAATTTAGCTATGAATGGATGGATAGATGAGTTACGTGGGTAGATGGCAGGAATGCCAGATAAATGGATGGAAAGGAAAAGGAAAGAGGAGAGAGAGAAAGAGGTCAGAGGGGACTGTAAGGGAGAGGAGGGGAGAAAGGGAATCAGAGGCCAAGGCAGAGAGAAGGGGTGAGAGAAAGGTACTATGAAAAGCAGCCCAGGGCTGCTGGGAACTCGGCTCCCCAGCTTGCTCTCCTACCTCCTTCAGCTGGACACTGTCCTGGGTGGCATGGAAGCTCTGGCTGAGTTCATCTACTTCTTTTTCGAAGAGTGCCCGCACTTCACTGAAGCCTGAGCTCACCGGCCCCATGACCTCCTCCAGAATGGACGCTAGGAATGGCTGTACGCTCTCCCCACAGCTTTTCTCGGCTGGCTGAGCCACCATTGCTGAGGGAGGAAGAGATCAGAGGGTAGCATGACTTCGGACAAAATCAGATTCACGGGCCACATCACAGCTAAATGGCCCCTGGGTGAGCTCTGATGGGCAGAGCAGGCTGGTATAATGGATCCTTTGCCAGCGTTCAACAGGATGGCAAACCCACTGGATGCTTTGAGACCTAGGGTGTCTCCAGGACATCCTAGTTTCATCCTGCCCTGGGAAGAATGTAGTTCTCTATTTGATCTCCACAAATGTGCAATGCCAGGCAAGTCCACCCCCCATGGTCATCATCACAGATGAACACTTTGTCATATCATTAGCTTAATTAAGGCAAAACTAAAAGATCTTTCTGATAAGGATGACAGGCTTAGTGACCCCACACACACACTCACTCACACACACACACACACACACACACACACACCCCGAGAGAGAGAGACAGAGAGAGACAGAGAGAGAGAGAGAGAGAAAGCAAGCGAGCAAGTGAGCGCGAGAGAGAGACAGAGAGCGAGAGAGAGAGAGAGAGAGAGAGAGAGAGAGAGAGAGAAAGCAAGCGAGCGAGTGAGCGAGAGAGAGAGAGAGAGAGAGACAGAGAGAGAGAGAGAGAGAGAGAAAGCAAGCGAGCGAGTGAGCACGAGAGAGAGAGAGAGAGAGAGAGAGAGAGAGAGAGAGAGAGAGAGAGAGAGAGAGGGGGGAAATCATAGCAGGGATGAAAACACCCTCACAGTCATTCTACCCTCTAGAGACAGACACTGTCTTTGGTCCCGGCTCTGTGAAGCTGAGCAGGGCAGGGAATCTGCATGGCTTGTGTGCAGAGGGCATACTCCTGGCCACCTAGGTTCAGAAGTCAATGATGTCGTGGAGGAGGAGCACAATGCACGGATTGGGAAGATCAACTTGGTGAGGTTCAGTGGATCAATAGCTCTGTCATATTATCACACAACCAAAATGGGAAGAACCAGCTGCCTGGGATGCCCTTCAGCCTTACACACGGGGAAAAAGAAAGCTGGCCACATTAGATGACTTTGCCAAGGTAAAGACTAGTGTGCAAATGTAGGACTGTAACTCAGAACTGTGTTTCAGTTATTCTGGGCATGGCATTCAGGAACTCACTGCACTGTGGGTTACCTGCTCAAGACCTGTGCAGGGCCCAACAAGATGGTTCAGCGGGTGAAGGCATTTCTTGCCAAGACTGACGACCCGAGGTTATCCCCAGGGCCCACGTGACTGAAAGAGAAAACTGACTCCTGGCAGATGTTCTTTGACCTCCACACATGTGAAATATGCACACCCATGAAGCACAAACATACATACAAAGAAATGATGTTTAAAAAAGGCTTGCATAAGATCAGTCAGCATTCTAGCAGGTAGCACTAATTAGACTTGGTGGTTTACCAAGGAGAGAGAGAAGAAGGTGGAAGTGGGTGGGGGATGTGGAGGGCGAGTGAGAGGGGAGCCGAAAGTGGATATAATCAAGATACATTGTATACATGTATGAAATGATCAGAGAATAAATAAAAGGCCCCTTTGATGATAGATTCAAAAACGAAACAATTTGAGTTTTGTAAAATTTTTTAAAAAGGACTTGTTTGAAACCCAATTGCAAAAGTGCTTGCCAAGAAAAATAAACTGTTGGTTAATTAGCTTTGTGAGAGGAGCTGTTGGAAAAGCATCTAATTGGGGTCTCAGGATAATCCTGGGCACTGGCAATACACGGTGATGATCTCCCAGTGCTGGGGCTGGCATTTGTCAGGTGGGTGGAGACGGGCCCTGGTCCTCTCCTCAGCATTCCCTGCCTGCAACCATCTGCATTGTGTTCAGCCCTGACTCCACCCCTTTGTCCAGTGCCCTCTCCCCTGGGCCTTCCTTTCTCCATTTCTGCTGGTAAACATTCCTCTTCATCATGCCTTCAGGGTCCAGCTCATATGCCACATATTTGGGACAGCCTAATGACCCCTACTAGGGACAGCCTAATGACTCCCACGACCAAACTTCGTGACCTGTGGCCTGCAGGTGTTTCCTATCAGGCTGAGCAAGGATTGAGTTCCACATACACATACTGTACCCTCTTCTAATTCAAGAGTCTCCCTGCTAAGAAGCCTAGAAGGCTGGGGCTGGTGGGGCTGGAGGGGCCAGGGTCAGAGTCTGCTCTACACGAGCCTCAGATCATCAAGAACATTCCTTAACCAGGGTCTTAGATTTCTTATCTGTTAGATAGAGACCTTAGGAGCAATTATTCTGGGGTTACGGTGAGGAGGAAACAAGCTTACCATTTGTAGAGTCTCAGAATGGTTGTGATCCTTAAGGAACACAGAGCTGTGGGCTCTCTCATACATTCTAGTCACCTAATACTAAAGCAGGACCCTGCTTGAGCAGCCCCCAATTTTCTGAAATGGTCCCTTTTGTTCTGGCTTCTCTGGGAGCTTTTTATCACATTTTCTTCCTGTCTTGGTATCTACAAAACGGTTCATGTCTTCCGCGGTAAAAGTGTGTTGATGGGAAGCCTCTGGGTCCTTACACTCACAGGAGTAGAAAAAGTTCTTACTGAAGATAATTGTGGAGCAGAACGGAAGATCAGTGGCTTCACTCCCAAGTGCCATGTGGGTAGAAACGGAGAGACAGCTCCTGTGATGGTCTGAACAAGAACGGTCCCCATAGGCTCACATATTTTAATGTTTAGTCATTAGAGAGTAGCACTAATTAAAAAGGATTAGGAGTTGTGGCCTTGTTGGGGTGGGTGTGGTCTCGTTGGGGTAGGTGTGGCCTTGTTAGGGTAGATGCAGCCACTGCATCGGAGGAAATGTGCCCCTGGGAGTGGACTTTTGAAACCCACTGTGAAGTTTCAAACATCCAACCCTGGCCCAATGTCTGTCTGTCAGTAGCCTATGGATCCAGATGCAGACTCTCAGCCACATCTTCAGTACCACATGTGCCACCATGCTCCCCAACATGACAATAATGAACAAAACCTCTGAAACTGTAAGTGAACCCCAACTGAATGCTCTCTTTTATAAGTTTCTGTGGTCAGGGTGTCTCTTCACAGCAAAAGAACACTAACCAAGACAACTACTTAATGTTCCCCAAGCTTTCCTGAAATCCAACACCCTTCACCAGTGCAGCTGGCGTCCTTCTTTGTTTTAAAGGTAGAGCAGCAGAGACCGGGTTAAAATGTTTCTGCTATGTTTTCCTTCCTCTCTGGCTTTCTTCCTCCTTTCCCCTTTCCCTCTTTCTTTCTTTGCAATGCCACACTTTCTTTTCCAGCCTGGAACTCACCATCCTCCTGACCATGGCCTCCTGAATGTGAAAGGTTACCAGTGAGCCCGTTGGACCTGCCTGAATTCCCAGGGAGTCCACTGTAACTGCCTGAATTACCTGTGAGCCTGCTGTACCTGCCTGAATTCCCAGGGAGCCAGCTGGTCTAATTTCAGTCTGGGTAGTCAGGCCCGGATGGGTCTGAGAGAACCGAATTTTGGCAGTTTTAGATGTACATGGAATTGCAACATACACTCCCGCTATATCGGCTGTGAGGCTGGACAATATCAAGCAGAAACCACCCTGATGCTAATCTGTACCTGGCTTTAGAGGCAATGCAGAAACAGGCCCCCAAACACCGCACAGCGAGTCTCTTCTCACCTCCTCGCAGGAGGAAGCATCCTATGAGTTCTGAAGCACGCTGGGCTGCAGTACGAAGAAGATAATCTGCCAGGCAGACAACCCCCCTGGTAGACAGGCCACCGTGGGAGCACAGGATCTCAAGCCCCACGGCGAGCTCAGAAGGCACCTAGCAAATGTTCAGCGTGTGAGCAATCATCTGCTCACCGACTATCCAGAGCCACTACTAAGGAACAATCACCGAGGGGCTTACACACCCTCCCTTCGCAGAAACATCAGGCGCGCTCTGCGCATTGGGCTCAAGACTCAGAAAGACTATGGAACTGCAGAACGTACCCTACAGACCCTGCCAAGGCTACTGAAGGCCTCTGTGTGGGGAGGGGCCAGCCATTTCCTGCCAAGGACCGGACAATAGAGACCTGTGGCTCTGCAGTCCTAGGTCCGATTTAAGGTTCCAACAGCTCCGTTCTCTGATGTGTCAGCATGAAGCAGCTTAGGCTGTGAACTCATGGATGAGCATGACTGTGTTCAATATGACATCATCTGCAAAAACAAGCGGGACCAGGCCCAGCTTGAGGACCGCAGTTTGCCAGCCACACTCTGGTCAGCCCTTCCAATTGCAGATTAGGAGACTAAGGCAAACAGAAGCCAAGTGCTACCCTCAACAACACTCGACTGGCTGGCATGTACACTGAATTGGGATTACAGACACAGATGGACTGACCCTAAGCAAAAAATTGGAGGCTTTTCTCTCAAAGAAAAATACATTCTTTACCACAATACACAGGCACCCATCACCAGGCAGGAAGCAAGATTCCCTCCATCTTGGGTCTACAAAGCATCCAGGGTAAAATGAGGGTTCTTAATAATATGACAGCAAATCCCACTATAGCGGCTATTGTCTGCCCTCAATTCCCTCCACTTAATCCTTCTCTGAAGCCAGGTATACTGAGGGCAACTGCTTCTGGGATCCCCACCCCCACCCCTCAGAGGAGGCCCAACTCCGGGGACACTAAAATTCTGGCTATCAAATGACACAATCTTTCACTAGAGCCTGGCACATCCAACCATATACCTCTTAAGTCTTAAGTTATCTTTGGTTTACAATACTGAATACAATGCAGATGTCACATAGCTGTCATATGTTGCAAACAACAGGGATCATTGTAGACATTTTTTCCCTGGGCATTTCCAACCTGTGATTGATGGAATCCATAGATGTGAGAGCCCTGGGTACAGAGGGTCAACACATTCTCTCTGTGTGTGGATCTCCAAGGGGATGGCTCATTTATTTGGACCAGCAGGGGGTTACTCCACCAACCTCTGATCTTCCCAGTTAGAAAGTTCTTTGAGTTGACAATCTGGTCCATGTCTGAGCGGATGGTCCCTTCCAGGCCCTTTGTCAGGGCTCTGCACTCCTCCTTCAAGGCGCTTAGTCCTTCCGACACTTGGTGCTGAACTAGACCGTAGGCCTCCTCCAGGAGCTGTAACACGGAGCAGCACACGACCCGTGACTAAAGGAGCGACAGAAGGGAGGGAAGCAGGCCCAGCGCAGACTCGCAGGTAAACAAAACGGGGCACACATTCAAGTTTCAAGTTCAACTCTGTTTAGATTAGTTCTTAGGTCAGTGAGACTGAGCAGGCTCAAGGTAGACATTTTTCTACCTAGGAAGGAATTATTTTAAAACAACACCACGTGCCCTAAAAAGTAGAGATGGGAATGTTGGCCTTGACAGCACAGTTGCAAAGCAACATGGCCGCTTACCCCAAACCAGGCCCGCTTCCTGTCGTTCTTCTTCCCTTTCAGTTTAGGCAGCAGATCCGTCTGAAGGGTTGGCAGGAGCTCCTCCATCACCAGGTTACTCAGGACCTGCAGGGTAAAGGAGGCCGCAGGACATCAGTGGATGAAGGCCAGCTAGAGGTCTCATGACAGCACCCCTGGGCTACACAGCTCAGAGGTGGGGGAATGAGGATTGAAAGAATATGAGTGTTGACGCTGGGCATGGGACTTAAGGGCGCGCACATGATAAACACATGAAATCTTGGTTCACAAGTTCAGAGGCGAATATCCTCCAATAGTCACAGGGAACAAAAGTGTTTCTATTCCTGTTATCTCAAAGGAAAGAACATTTTCCTTAAATTCAAACTCCATGTTTGTGCTAAAAGGACCTCAAGCATTTAGAATGAGAAGAGAGCTTCTTTTTTTTCCAACATAATATTTTTATTGATTATTTGGGAGTTTCACATAATGCACACTGATCACATTCACTTCCCGGTCTTCCCAAGTCCTTGTGACCTCCTCACCCCCAAAAAAGAAAAACAGAAAAAGAAAAACAAAGAAAAAAATATCAATACCAAAGGGAAAAATACCAAGTCCATTTTATATTACTCATATACTCATTGGAGCATGGTCAAACTCCCAGTGTCCGGATTCTTAAAGAAAACCGCGTCCTTCCCCACTCCTCCCATTCCAGAATCCATCAACTGTGAAGAGCTACCCTTCAGCATCCCTGTCACAGTTTTTAAGAGTAGAGAGGGAGTTTTCAATGGCAGATAAGGCATCCTTAAACAGGAAAATTAAGTTTGACCGTGATGGCCTGAGGCCGGCTGGCCTTCCAGGATTACCACTCCTTCTCAAGTCTCATGTCTCATTCTCCTTACCCCTACTCTTCCCACATACGCTTTCCACCCTCCATTGCTTACAAAAAGAAGGAAGGGACAGAGTAAAGAAAAGGCAACAACTGCTGACCACTTTAGGCTCGCACCGCACTGCCCAGTCCAGCCCTCGTGTTGGCCATTCACTGTTAGCATGCCCAAGGAATGGGCTAGAGGGGGTGCCAGGGGAGATAGGGCCAAGGTAACGGACGAAACTAGAGAAGCTCTTCAAGGTGGTTGGCTAAACCTCCTCCGAGGAGACTGAGCCTGAAAGGACCCTGGAAAGAAGAAAGAGAATGTACCAAAGGGACAAGGGAGAAGATGATGCTGGTAAAAACGGAAACGGACAATGGGAACCAGAGGTGTCAAAACAGACCAGGTGCAGAAAGCTGAAGGCATTAGAGATACGTGTGTGTGTGTGTGTGTGTGTGTGTGTGTGTGTGTGTGTGTGTATGTGTGTGTGTGTGTGTGAGAGAGAGAGAGAGACTGTGTATACCTGGGCACTGCCTACTTTGAAGTATTATTTGTGAAAGGGTGTATTGCTGGATGTGGTTGCATGTGCCTATCATCCCAGTGCTTAAGAGGTTGAGAGAGGAGGCTCGAAGACCCCAAGTCAGCGTGAGCTACATGGTGAGATCCTGTCTCAAAACAAAACAACCAAGAAAAAGCAGCCGAATTGGTTCACTTGTCTTTAATTAAGCTCACATTGTTAAGCAACAGAACATTTCATTGTTTGGTTGTGTTTTAAAGGGGAGGGGCATATGTCCTTAACAAATGTCTCCCGGGCTGCATGGCTGTGGGAGAAATATTTTTGCTTAATATTTTGGAAGGACTGTCTCTTGGTTCCCAGGGGAAGGGATTTCCTTCCAGGGACACACAGCCATCTGGGCTAATGTCTAAGGCATAAAAGAGCTAAAATTCTTTCTTATGTTTTCTTCTCCCACTCTGCTTTCTGTATTTAATTTCATTAAATCCGGAGACCTGTTAAAAACCTGACCCCTCAAACTGGCTACTGGTATGTCGACTTTGCAGCAATGTCGTGAAGATGGAATCCCTTAAGAGAGCAAGCAGCTAGCTCCTTCTCTTGGATGTAGTTTATCAGATGGATAATTCTGCCATTTCCCTGTCATTTCCTGAAAGCCAAGGCTGGCTAGTGAGAATGTGCTCCACCACACGCTAACTGTGAAGCACCAACCTTTAAACCTTCCCTGTTGACGGAATGAAGACAACACTGTGTTTCAATGGCAGCTTCCCATTACAGCCATCCACCAAAGAAAGGAGTGGGGAAGTTGTTACACGCTTTTAATTGTCCATGTACTAGCTGGAATATCATGACTGTTTATGAAAAGTACCATTAAGAAATCTGGACCATGCTAGGCGAGCAATAGAAGATAAATTAGCACCAAATACTATGAAACAATTTGACATTTGTGGGCTACGCATAATTGAGGGGACATCAAGAGTTTTCAGAGTGCTTTGTAGGAATGTTCCCAAATCTCTCCTAAAGTTTCGTGCTGATCAAAACCCTTGTTTCCTTGGATCTGAGCGGTACTCCACATGTCTACTCATGAGGCCCCCACCCTTCCTTCCCTGCTCCCAGGGCTGACTTCGGGTGTCTCTGCTGCTCAGACTCACTTAACCAGGAGTCTTCAACTGACCTCATAAAAATTCAGTACATTGGAAATCAAGGAAGTTCTCACTGAGCTCACTGGCCAGCCACAAGGCAGTGGACAGCCTCACAAGGCTCACTGGACATGGCCTTTCTCCAGAGCGCCATTATGGCAGGGTAGAACTTGTAGGACTGAGCGACAAGCAGTCTGCTCCCCTGAGCCCTAGGCTCAGTACAGCCTGAAGGGCTCCCATCTGCTGCAGTATGGATCTACCTAAGCGATGAAGATAATAGAGACAGGGCTTCCACAGGCCTTGAAAATTCACTGATGGACTTGTGTTTGCCTCTCTTAACCATTCTTTATGGCTAAGAGATGAACTCCCCACCACCACCGTGCCTTTTTTTTTTTTTTTGAGGAAATTATAAGAAACTGGACATATGAAAATATCATGAAAATCAGCAGGTTCAGCAATTCACTTCAATGGGTAACTCCTGGTATGCAGGACCCATCCCGAGTGAGTAAGTTCTAGTTTGGAAACTATGCCCAAGAGTTACTGAGTCTGGCGTGAAGAGAGAGAGCTAAGAGACGAAAGCAAACCTTAATGAGAAATGGCATCACGGTTGCAAAGCCTTAAACTCAAGGACCACAATTATTCTAGTTTTTCCTTCTGTGGAAACTGGCTTGATTTTGAGCACGAGTGTGAATAGATTTGAGAAGACACAAATGTTATAGACAAAGGCCAAAGAAAACGGACGTTCCATTTGGGTGGGCTTGCAGTTTTCTGGTCTTTCCCACACAATGTTCCAAGAAATTTGCTCCTACTTTACAACTTAGGGACTTAAAAAGAAAATATGCCTGGGAAAATAAGAAAGAGGGGGAAGAGAAGCTAACGAGGGTGGTGAGTGGGTAGCGGTCGGGAGTAGCCCTGCAGCTGGCAGGGCCTGTGGTGCGGAGGCCCCGCCACACTCATCCCCTAGTGCCCTCCTCATCCTCTTGCGCCAGCTCCATCCTGACACTGCTTTGTCCCTCTCCTGTGCACTCAGGGTGACCTGACCTGGCCAGCTCTCCACAAGCCATGTCCTGAGTCTGTGGGCTTTTTGAGGGAAAGTAGCTAACAGAATAAATAAAATAATAAAGGTTCTCTGACCTCCCCGTCAAATAGAATGCCCTGAGTTTTAATTTTCATAAGCTTGTATTTTGAAAAGGAGAGAAGATGGTTGGAAATTTTAACTGCTGGGACGTGAAGATTAAAATTTCATCACACATATAGGAAACCAAATACGCCATCAGATTCATCGAAATGAACAAACCAAGCAGGGCATGGTGCTGTATGCCTCCGATATGTGACTAAGGAAGCTGAGGGGGCTAAGGCAAGAGGTTTGAGGTCAGCCCGAGGTACTTGCTGACACTCTATCTCCAAACAATAACAACAAAACCCAAACCACTCACTGACAGCCACACCACCATGCCCCCAAAACAACCGGGGTGCACTCACGGACGGTCACACCACCATGCCCCCAAAACAACCAGAGCGCACTCATAGAGGTCACACCACCGTGCCCCAAAACAACCAGAGCACACTCACGGACGGCCATGCCACCCTGCTTCCTGTCAGACTGAAAGCTGTGGGGAGGGGTGAGTCCAAGAAAGGAGGATGCCCCTTCTGAAGGCGGGGCCTGTGTCTGGCTGGACCCTTGGCCCTGTGTGACTGAAGGATTGTAGGTGAGTGTGTCTAATTAGAGGAACACACTCATGATCGTTTGAATAACGACCAGTCTCGGAGGAATGGCAACACCTCAGTGTGGGATGTTTTCTGGTCGTACAACTAAGCAGCTTTGTGGGAATCATGAACCAGTCTCCCCTACCTGGCTAATTTAAAGGCAAATAATAAATACACCTGGTCCCTGCAGCTACCTGACAGCTTTGCAGGTTGCTTTCTCTTGGGATTTCATTTGACAGTGCTCACAGCTCATATTGACGAGTAGAAAATATGTTGATGTTTTTACCAACATACAAATATTTTCACCTAACAGCCTGCCAGGCATGCTATTCTGAGACACTGCTCTGCCTGGACCTTTGCCTAAAATAACCATCACCACGTAGGTCTGCCATGCTTGTGTGAGCTATTACTATGACAAGAACGGCATACAAAGGGTCTTTTAGCGCTCTTGTACCTTATAGCATGTAGCACATGTTAGCCTAAAGGAAAAAGTAGACAGAAAACACATACACACACAACCCTAAAATGCTAAACCCCAGAAAAGATCTATTAAGTATTTGTTTTCAGGATAAAGGAATGTGAACTGACATATGGTTAAGATTGAGTAAAGGAAGATAGGAAGCGAGTGACGTAGCCCAAGTTCAGGAGATGATAAATCCCGGTCTAGCTCCATGGTTAATGTTAGGCTCCTGGCTGGGGCAGAAGACAACCTTCCTTTGCCATCTGTCCACTCACATATAGCCCTGAGACCATCATCTGCACAGGCAGGACCATTCTCTCATGTGAGCTCTGGACCACAAGCCCCCAACATAATGCCTGGCATGGAGTGGACACTCAGTAAAGTTACTGTATCCTAACACTGTGTGGGTCACTTGGCTGTCCTGTGCCTCCCAGTTCCCTCGCACAAGCTTCCCATCCCACTCCATCAGGCAGTCAAGATGAGCAGACTGAGGATCTGAACACTATGAAGTACCACACAAGGCTATTTTAATGCAGAGCTCTCTGCTGGCTACCTGCGAGTTGTTACATGTGCTGTCTATTTGCTGAGCTAGTTAGCAGCAAATGCTTCTACTACTTACACTCTGGGTTTGCTTTGGGGGCATAAAGTATTGTAAATCTCAACTTCTCAAAGTTGTCAACGAATGCACTTCTGCCAAGTATCAGAGACTAAGAACCGTTAGGAACTCTAAAGTGTCCTCAGGTTGGGAACACACAAATACGCGCGTGGGTGGACTGAAAGAGAAAAGGGAAGCTATGTCTGCCTTGCAATGAAATGGACAAGAAAGACCTTGTGTCTGGCTTTGAGAGAGATGGTTCAGCAAAGCCTCTGCTATGTTCGGATTAATCAGTCGAGGCTGAGAAATTGTCTTGAGACTGTTTAAACCTTGAAGAACTGCTGCTTCCAGGGAGAATCCGCACTTGGCGTACGTGAGAGCTTGCAGCTGCACCGACCTTGGTCCTAAGACGCTCCTGGCAGACCTGGAGTTCTTACTTTTGGTTATGGCTCCCCACGAACAAAAGGGACTGATATTTGTGGGGGCTGTCTGCTCTCACGGCAGCAAGGGCAAGATGACTTTGGTAGCTGGGACCTTTCCCAGCCCCTATTAACCATGCGTATGTTTGAATAAAGTAACTGGAGTGAGCTAGCTGGGCGTCAGTCTTTTCCAAGAAGGCTGAACCCCACTGCTCCTTCGGAAAATGAAGACTTAGCATCTTGGTGAGCATCTCTCTCTACTGCAGCATCTACAACCCCACATCAAACATTATGTGGATATGTATATACATACTCAACACAGAGAGACAGGAAGCCTTCAGTTCATACTTCAAGCAACCAAGAGCATGTCCATCACGGGGCACAAATGTTTTGTAGGGAGCCGCCTGGATGTGGCCTTGGCCAGATAGTGCCAGCACTCCTACAGCCTGGAGGTATACATATCCTTTGATGTTGCCGCCTTAGGCCGGTGTGCTGGAGCCTTGTTTTGCATTTCAAGAGACTCGGTCTCCTGACCTGTCCCGTGGCCTTGGATCCTAGTAGAATGGCATCAACCAATCAGCATTCGAGCCTCTCACCCTAGAAAAGCGGCTGTCTTTGGATTTTTCGCTCTCTCTCGTCATCCCTGTTCCCCATTCCCCCTTTCAAGCAAGGAGCTCTAATAAATTGTGATTGAGAAGGATTCTTGATTTTGTGACCGTCCATTCCTGCTGGTCAGGGAGCGCGTCGCATTTTGGTGCCGAAACCCGGGACGCCGGATTTGAACAAGCCAAGGAGGGAGCAGAATTCAGAACTCAACACAAAGAGCGGTGACTGACGTCAGGAAATCCTCCAGATGTAAGCTGATTGCTAAGGCTGGTCCAGAGTGGTAATGTGTGCATTTGTTCTTCTCTGTTGCTTTGGGTTGCGCTGTGATTAACCAGGTGGTGAGTGCCTTTGCTGCTGCTGTGATTGCAGCTCTAGTCAAAAGAAAAACTAAGTCTGCAGTAGATCAAGCAGCATTTTTCTAAAAGGACTTCCTTGTAAGTAAAAAGGAGGTTTTTTTCTTTAGCCCAGGGGGTAAGTGCGCACCATGGGCAATTCTTATGGAGCCAGTTCGAACCCCAGGGAGATTTATCGCTCAATCCAGGCACTTTTGCGACAGCGTGATTTAAAGATCTCTTCTAGCACTGTCGCTAACATTGTAAAAGACATTGTTGATGTCTCACCTTGGTTTGCAGCTTCAGGTGACCTAACTTTACCATCTTGGAATAAGCTAGGCAGGGATTTGGAACAAGCAGAAGGAAATATTGGGAGAGGCACACTTCCTTTTTGGAGGATGGTGCGGGACTGCTTGAAGGAAGAACGTAATATAGAGATATTAAAACAGGGTCGCAAGGCATTACAGAAACATCAGGACAGCTTTTCAGAATCAGATCAGAAGGAGGAACAAGAGTGTAGGCCTAGAAAGAAAAAGGAAAAATTAAAAGATAAGGATCCGGAAATAGAAAAAGGAGAAAAGGGGAAGAGAAGCCCCATAGCTTTAGTAGTGAAAGAATTTGTAGATTTAGATTTATCAGAGGAGGAAGAACAACTAGAGGGAACGGCTGCTAAATCCGAGAAAGAGCAGCAAGGTAGCCGGAGGCGGGGCGATGTTGATGTGTTTACTACAAAGGGCAGAAGAGACGAGGCGCCAGTATCTGCTGCCCTCCCCCCATCCGCCCCTCCACCCATGTACCAGCAGGTAGCTACAGAAGGTCACAGCTTCATAGGAAGGCAAACTTGGTCGCAACTGGCTGCTGCCTTTCCTGTTTTTGAGGAGCCACAGAATTACAATAGGTGGTATGAACCAATCCCATACAGACAGCTGAAGGATTTGGTTGAAGCTGCGAGAAATTATGGAGCAAATGCCAGTTATACAATCGCATTATTGAGAAGGATTGTTACAGTAGCACTGACTCCTACAGACTGGCAGGAGATTGCAAGAGCAGCTCTTCCAGCAGGGCAGTTCCTGGATTTTAAATCTATAGTCCAGGACAAGGCTCAGACCCGAGAGCGCATTAACATACAAAGTGGCCACCCAGAGTGGACGGCTGATATGCTTCTTGGACAGGGGGCATTTGCTGGAAATCAGAATCATTATCCTTGGGAGGTTTATAGGCAGGTTAGTGAGATTCATTATAGAGCATGGAAATCACTCCCTAATAAAGGTGAAACAGCTGGTAACCTAACCAAGATTATTCAAGGTGCTGCAGAGCCATTCTCTGATTATGTGGCTAGGATGACAGAGGCAGCTGAAAGAATGTTTGGGAATTTAGATATTTCATTGCCTTTTGTCCAGCAAATAATATTTGAGCAGAGCACCAAGGAATGTCAAAGAGCAATAGGTCCAGTAAAGGGAAAGGGATTAGAAGCCTGGATCAAAGCCTGCCGTGAAGTTGGGGGGCCTCTAACCAATGCAGGGCTGGCGGCTGCTGTGCTTGCTGCTGCCAGAGGTGTCAGAGGAGATAAGGGAAAGGCATGCTTTAAATGTGGACAGTTGGGGCATTTCAAAAAACAATGTCCCAATAGTCATAATGCCTCAGATTCTTCAGGGCTCTCAGCTGCAACATCGCAGAGGCAGCCAGACATTTGTCCCAGATGCAAGAAAGGGAAACATTGGGCTAATGAGTGCAGATCAGTTAGGGATATAAATGGACAACTTATTCCTATGCCTATTCAGTCATTGTCAAAAAACAGATTGAGGGGCCCATGCACCCAGGGCCCAAAAATATTTGGGGCAATTCAGAACACGATGGCAGTCCCCGAGATGACTCCATCGTCCCAACAAGAAGGACAGCCAAAGGCTCCGGAGGGCTGGACCTCTGTGCCACCTCCAAACTGCTATTAACTCAGGATATGGGAGTTCAGGTCATAGAAACTGACGTGTTTGGGCCATTAGAAAAAGATAATGTTGGCATAGTCTTGGGACATTCATCCTCAATTATGAAAGGCCTGATAGTCCATCCTGGAGTCATAGACCCTGCCTATGAAGGCTGCATTAAAATTCTTTGCCATTCTCCATACGGGGTAGTTTCCATCGCCCCAGGAGACAGAATAGCTCAACTCTTAGTTCTGCCTTCAGGGCGTAATAAGCTTCCAGCGGAGGGGCTTGTCTTAAAGGACAAAAGCCTTGCTCCCATGGGAATAGATTTGGCTTGTTTATCCTTGGAGCTTGATCAGCGACCAATCTTAAATTTAGAAATAGAAGGAAAGATTTTTTCAGGCCTGGTGGATACTGGAGCAGATAAAAGTATCATCAGATCCCAAGCATGGCCAAAACGCTGGCCCTTACAACAGGCCTCCCAGTCCCTTCAAGGGCTGGGGTATGCACAAACACCGCATATAAGTGCTAAGGAGTTAGTCTGGAGAACAGAAGATCAGAGAGGGACTTTTCAGCCTTTTGTGGTTGATTTGCCCATCAACCTATGGGGCAGGGATGTGCAGTCTCAAATGAGATTGAGACTTACAAATGATTATTCTGATACCAGTAAGCAAATGATGGCACGTCAGGGCTATGTTCCCAATAAGGGACTTGGTAAATGTCTCCAAGGTAGACAGAATCCTATTGAGACTGTCTCCAAGTTAGATAGAAAAGGCTTGGGTTTTTCATAGGGGCCACTGAAGCTGTAGCTTCCACACAAAAGACATTGCCCATCCCTTGGCTAGTAGATAAGCCGGTATGGGTCCCTCAGTGGCCCCTTTCCTTGGAAAAGCTGGAAGCTGCAAGACAATTAGTACAAGAACAGTTAGAACTAGGACATTTAGAACATTCTGTATCGCGTTGGAATACGCCTATTTTTGTGATTAAAAAGGCTTCTGGAGGTTGGAGGTTACTGCATGACCTTAGGGCAGTCAATGCTCAGATGCAGGTCATGGGCCCAGCCCAGCAGGGTCTTCCATTGCTTTCAGCAATACCAAAGAATTGGCCTGTAATTTCCTTGGACATCAAGGACTGTTTCTTTTCAATTCCCGTGTGTCCCCAGGACCGGGAAAGGTTTGCATTTACTCTTCCATCTGTTAACAATGAGCAACCCAATGCTCGGTTTCAATGGAAAACTTTGCCTCAGGGAATGGCCAATAGCGCCCTCATATGTCAGTTATATGTAGATGCAGCATTGAGTCCTGTTAGGAGACAATTTCCTACGGTAAAAATTGTTCACTACATGGATGATTTATTATTATCTGCCCCACATCAGGAGACCCTGAAGGAAGTTTTCCAAAAGGTTACATCCCTTTTGGAGGAGCAAGGACTCCACATAGCCTCAAATAAAGTACAAACATCTTCGATGGTGAAATTTTTGGGGACTATAATCACCCCTGAAAGCATCAGGCCTCAGAAAGTGCTTATTCGCACCCATCACCTTAAAACTCTTAATGATTTCCAGCAGTTGCTGGGAGATATAAATTGGATTAGAGGATATCTAAATATACCTCGATCTGAGCTCTTGCCTTTATTTTCCATCTTAGAAGGCAATCCTGATATCTGTTCACCTAGAGCCATGACCCCGGCTGCAATGCAGACCCTTAAGAGGGTAGAATCTGCTATTACTACAGCTCAATTACAGCGAGTGAATCCATCCTTACCAATTTTGCTATGCATTCTCAAAACAAAAAATTATCCCACTGGAGTGTTATGGCAAGATGGACCCCTCTGGTGGATGCATGGAAATTCCATAGGAGCAAGATCTGTTCAATATTATCCAGAATTGGTGGCTGGCCAAGCATTAATGGGAATAAAGCTTTGCTTAGCCCACTTTGCGAGAATGCCTGACAAGTTGATAATTCCCTATACGAGGGAACAGGTAAAAGTTTTGACAGCCACAGTAGATGGCTGGGCTATCCTGCTTTGTGCATTCCCTAATGTTATTGACAATCATGTGCCAAGGCACCCCTTAATAAATTTTGTGGAGAAAAATTTGGTGTATTTTCCCAGGATTACCTCACCCCACCCATTAGAAGGAGCCTTAACTATCTATACAGATGGCTCAAAGACCGGAAAAGGGGCTCTGGTGGCAGGAAATGCTAAACCTGTGGTCTTTCAATTTCGGCCTGATTCCCCCCAAGTCACTGAGTGCTTGGTGGTTTTGGAGGTGTTTCAGAGATTTCTTGAGCCATTTAATTTAATTTCAGATTCACAATATGTGGTCAATGCTGTGGCCTCTCTTGAGGTTGCAGCCTCAATTCGCAGCTCAAGTACAGTGTCTAATATTCTTTTACAAATACAAAAACATATTTTAAAAAGAGAAAATCCCTTTTATGTTGCTCATATTCGAGCCCATTCTCTCTTGCCAGGACCTATGGCAGAGGCTAATGCTCAAGCTGATGGTGCTACTCGAGCACTCGCCCTTGTGGCTACAGATTCACTCCAGCTAGCTAGAGATTTCCATCAGCTTTATCATGTTCCAGCGAATACACTTCGCTTAAAGTTTAAGATCTCTAGGGAAAATGCCAGGAGGATAGTAAAAGCCTGTCCCTCCTGCGTGACCATGTTACATCCCCCACATATTGGGGTAAATCCCAGGGGGTTAAAGCCAAACTCACTCTGGCAAATGGATGTGACTCACATCTCGGAGTTTGGCAGACAAAAGTATGTTCATGTGTCGGTGGACACATGCTCTGGAATAATTCATGCCACCCCACTGGCAGGGGAAAAGGTAACTTATGTAAAAATGCATTGCTTAGAGGCCTGGGCAGCTTGGGGAAAGCCAAGTCGTTTAAAAACCGACAATGGCCCAGCATATGCCTCACAGGGCTTTAAAGCCTTTTGCAAGCAATTACAAGTTGAACATACCACTGGCCTACCATACAATCCTCAAAGCCAGGGTATCGTAGAAAGAGCAAATAGAAATTTAAAGGAAATTTTGCGAAAGCAAAAAGGGGGAATAGCTATAGCAGCTTCCCCCAGAGAAAGGATTTCTCTTGCACTCTTTACACTTAATTTTTTAATTCAAAATATTGCTGGAAAAACAGCAGCAGACAGGCATGCCCTGTTTGAAAGCTCTACAGAGCGAGATTTGGTCATGTGGAAGGATGTATTGATTAATAAATGGTGTGGACCGGATCAGGTAATTACCAGATCCAGGGGAGCAATTTGCATTTTCCCTCAGAATCGTGAAGATCCAATCTGGGTGCCAACGAGACTGACAAGAGAAATAAAGAAGAAAGATGATCCAGTGGATGCTGAGTGTCCTGCTGTGGAAGATTCGTGCGGAGGCAGCAGTGATGACCCTCTGGGCGGTGTCAAGAGCAACTGTTTCACGTTATCACCTTGAGCAGCACCCTGTGCAACCTCTTATCTCTTAACAATTTTCTGACTGACTCTATTCTGCCTTTCTCCCTCCTTGGGGATGGGTGGGAGCAGAGATATCCTTGGCATGCTGTGTCTAGGTGGAAGTGCTGTATGTCTTTGATTGGTGTGCTACCTGCTAGCCCAAGTGAGGAGGGACAAGGTCTTTGTGGCACAAGCCTTGGCAGTCTTGGAATGTGTATCCTCACCCCAGGTTTGGCTCTCAGCCTCAAAAGAGCTCACAGGCAATTAGCCATGCATAGCCTTTGCACCCTCTAGGGACCAGATAGTCCCACGGCACAGAGGAAGGTATGCATAGGCGGAGGGTGTGCAGACACAGCCCTAGCACTCCCAGGGAAGTAATTGTCCCATTGCACGGGAAGGGTGTGTCTTGCTTTTCTTTTCTTTAATCAGTCCACACATCATGAGGTGGGGACCAGATTGGAAAATAGTTTTGCCTTATTGCTCTAAAAGACAATAAAAGGAGGAGCTGTAGGGAGCCGCCTGGATGTGGCCTTGGCCAGATAGTGCCAGCACTCCTACAGCCTGGAGGTATACATATCCTTTGATGTTGCCGCCTTAGGCCGGTGTGCTGGAGCCTTGTTTTGCATTTCAAGAGACTCGGTCTCCTGACCTGTCCCGTGGCCTTGGATCCTAGTAGAATGGCATCAACCAATCAGCATTCGAGCCTCTCACCCTAGAAAAGCGGCTGTCTTTGGATTTTTCGCTCTCTCTCGTCATCCCTGTTCCCCATTCCCCCTTTCAAGCAAGGAGCTCTAATAAATTGTGATTGAGAAGGATTCTTGATTTTGTGACCGTCCATTCCTGCTGGTCAGGGAGCGCGTCGCAATGTTTGACTTTGCACATTTACTGACCCAACAGAAGTGTTGTGGGCTGAACGCCAGGTCTGCTGGTCTTCATATCAGGTACTCTAGGCTTAGTGACAAGATGCCTTCAGATAACCGAGGGAAGTGTTTTGGGAACCACAACTTCTATCTGTGCAGTTTTCTGTGGATCATGTGTTAAATGGCCCTGACCTCCTATAACACAGACAGAGGGTCCAGCGCTCGGAGCCCACATTACCTGGACTTCATCCCCAGTGATCATCTCCCACGAGCCATAGTGACCCTTCTCCTGCCGGAAGAACTGCACGGCTTCTAAAAAGGCTTGGGCTTCAAATGTCGTCTGCTTCATATAATCTAAAAGAAAGAAAGGGGGCATTTAATAAAGAGAAGAGGCTTTGCATTTTTCTGTGGTTCTTCAAGTAAAAGGAAGTAACATTTTCTATTATAAGTCACAAAACTATGAGAACACAAAAAACTAAGCAAGTAGTTCATTGGGAGTACATTTGTAGATACACACACACACCATGTATACATACATACATACATACATACATATATGTGTATATATATGTGTGCATGTGTATACATGCGTATGTGTATATGTGTGTACATATATGTATATGTATGTATGCATATGATGTGTGTGTATGTATGTATGTATGTATGTATGTATCACTGCTTACTCGCCATCCGTGCCAATAATTCCATCATTTACTGAGCAAAGTTCTCAGGACCACCACCACTTTCCCCCACCTCTCTCTCTCTCTCTCCCCACCCCTCACCTCAAATGGTTTCCCCAGGCACCCAGTGACTGCATGCCACCATTAAACAAGCCTACCACACAAGCAATCCATTAGTGGTACATCTGAACCCAAACTAAAGTACAATTTCTCTGTGAGCTGACATCAGCCCTTTCTGTCAAAAGCATGTCTATACAGAATGCTAATTTATGCAAATTAAAATGGCAATTGATGACACATAGCATGGTACTGTTTATTTAAGCACATCACCTATTTCATTGAGAACTGACAGAAATCCTGGAGGAGAGCATTGTTATTGCCTCCTTTGACAGAGGAGGCTGACAAGGCACAGAAAGCTGAATTAACTGCCGGAGGTCATACAGGAAGGATCCAGGTGGAACTGGGGAGGGTACCTGACTTTAAGCCTGCTTCTAATCATCACATTACACGTCCTAACTTGATGAACTTGTTTCAAAAAATAAAAAGAAAGAAAGAAAATATGGCCTTTCTTTTCTTTTTCTTTTTTTTAAGACAGGGCTTCTCTATGTAGCTTTGGTTATCCTGGAACTCGCTCTGTAGACCAGGCTGGCCTAGAACTCACAGACATCTGCCTGTCTCAGCCTCCCGAGTGCTGGGATTAAAGGCATATGCCACCACCGCCCAGCAAATACTACATTTTAATGGTATTTATATCTGAGAAATAATATCTCACCAGAAAGGAATGACTGATCGATCAGTGGTGGGGTTGCTGAGGGGCTCACTCTATAGCCCAGGCACACTTGGAACTCACAATCCTGTCCCAGCCTCCTGAGAGCTAGAATTATAGGCATGTGTCACCACACTAGCTAAAACCAGATCTTGGAGGAGAAAATGGTAACAGAATTGTAGAGATTTTGATGTCGGAAATGAACTTTAAAAATGATCTTGAACCTACAAGATGGCTCAGTGGATAAAGGTGTTTGCCACTGTGGTAGTTTGAAAGAAAAATGGCCTCCAAAAGGACTGGCCCTATAGGAGGTGTGGCTTTGTTGGAGTAGATATGATATGGCCTTGCTAGAGGAAATGTGTCACTGTGAAGGCACGCTTTGAGGTCTCAGATATACTCAAACCATGTCCAGTGTCTCAGGACCACTCCCTCTTGCCAGTGAGCCAAGATGTAAGAGAACCCTCAGCTCCCTCTCCAGCACCGTGTCTGCCTGGAAGCTGCCACACTCCCAGCTGCCATGTCCCACCATGATGATAATGGACTAAGCCTCCAAATTGTAAGGGAGCCACCACAATTTAATGTTTTTCCTTTCTAAGAGTTGCCGTGGTCATGGTGTCTCTTCACGGCAATGGAAACCCTAAGACAGCACCAAGCTTGATGACCTGAGTTCAATCCCTGAGACATACAGGGTAGAAGGAAAGACCCAACTCCTACAAGTTAGCCTCTGAGTCCTGTCATGGCACACACATACACATAATAAATCATTCCATCAATAAATATAATTAAAATTAAAAATACTCTAACCAGGCACTTTTGGGAGTACAACTCAGCGGTAGAGTTCACTTAGCAAGCATTGATCCTAAATCTAATAAGCTTTATGACCAACACACACACACACACACACACACACACACACACCCCTAATCAAATCATAAAGAAATCCACTCCTAGAATAGGGAAGTGAAGGGAGGTTAAAGGGCAAGCTTCCACCACAAAAATGGGACACAGGTCTCTTGCTAGAAACCAAAGTCCATATATAATCTGTCATCGTCAAGTGTTGGTGCTATGAAGGCAGCTGGCTCACTGCAGACAGGGGTGGCATCATAGTTCTAGACCAGCAGAATTACTCAGTCATAAATGGTTGTTACAGGGACTGGGCATAACTTAAGAGAGTCAGCCTGCCCTAGCAGGTAGCAATCGACAGTGTGGATTACCTCCTTTGAGATTGGTTTACTAGATTATAAAGCACTAGGCACTTAAAAGAAGAAACACAGCTCAGGACACAGTGTCTACAAAATACTTCAGGGCACAGTATCTACAAGAGTTAAAGAGTCTACACAGTCAGGGTACCTCGAAAGCCTAGGAGGGACACCTTCAAAATCAGACAAAGAACCAGCATCTCTAACATCAACACAGAGTTTCGCTCCAAGGGGAAAACTGAAAAAGGGGCCTGCCCCACAAATCAAGTTTTCAAATTGAAGTATCTTCTTTCTTGTTATTTTTCTTGGCTTGGCAGCTCATTCAGTGTTTAACCTCAGAGGATTAGAAAATGAAAATTAAGGTCGTCCAATATGATTGCCAATGCCAGTGGCGGTGCTCTCCCCACAGTGGGATGTGACACAGGGCTCAGCCCACTGGGAAGGACGGGATGGGGCGAGATGGAAACTGTAATTATCATGTGGAGACTCGAGATGACTCATGGGCTCTTATTTTTAACAGCTGTTTTCATTTTCAACCTAAGGAAACAAAGAGATGGGGAGAGAAAGTGACTCTGTATTTGGATGGGGGAGAATGGTCAGGTCTTCCAGCCAAGTAACGGAGATTTGGATCCCTCAGTGAAAGCAATCTGACTTCTCTGACTTCTTCCCTGGCTGACCTCGGTAACTGCAGGAGATACTTTTTATAATCTGTCCATGGCCTTCTATGTCTACATAAACTGACGTGTATACTGATGAGAATGCTGCTAAAGGGTTTTTTTTTTTTTGAGGGGGGGGAGAAAATAGGATTTGGAGACAATAATATCTTTAGAAAAAAAGCCAAAGAAGGAATGTCAGAAAGCGAGGATGCAATGGTCTGGGAATGGCACACCTTATCCTTAGAGGAGAAAGGAATAAGGGACAAAATGGTTACAAAAGAAGCCACAGTTGGTCAACAGTGGAAATCCAGGAAATAGCCCTCATCATTAGGACAAATACAATTTTAACTTTCCTCTTTCTGTAGTCAGGAAAAGACCTATGTTGCCATTTGTCGTTAGATTTTCAACTTATACACAAGTTAAATAAATTAGTTTATGAAAAACTTAGAGGGGAAATTCGCCACAGAGTAAGTTTCTCTGTGAGTGTCTGCTCTGGTCAAAAACCAAAACTCAATCGCTAGTTCACTAAGCAAATAGAGAAAGACAGAGCTGTGCAGTTCGTTTCTCTCGGGTTGTTTCAAGAGGCAGAGCTGTTTGAGAGAAAGCAGATTCCCAAGTTACTCGATCAGCGTCCTGTTCTCATGGGAACACATTGCAGCTGCGCAGCTGCCCTCCCTCCAGCCAATGAGGGAGCCGAGAGTTTAGCGCCGTGGACTCCAGCATCAGTGGTTTGGGCTCTTCTATGAAGCTTTCCCTCTGCGGGAAGACTTATGACAGGTAGCAAGTAGGCCAGAATTCCCTTTTCCCTCGTGCTGTAAGACGATACAAGGGGCTACATGTACCAGGGAGAGCAACTTAGGCATTTCTTAAAGCCGGATGAAGAAATTGAGGGAGCGGTACTTCCCTAGCTGAAGGTCACACAGCTGGTCAGAGTATTAGTCAAGAGCCGAAATATCCTGCGTGGCCTTGGCATTCACACTTGAATCACAGACTTTGCGAGTCAGTGACTTACTGGTCACTGACTGGGAGCCTTAGCTCAGTACCGAGAACCTTCAGAATACCGGAACAGTGCTCTCTTGGCCTTGGTTCAAACAGTTCTAGCGACAGAAAGCTGAGCTTAATGAAATGATTCTTTCTGCTTCTGAACTGCTCTAATCATTCTAAAATATAAATTTTCTCCTTCTTTCAAGCCATTATGTTTCCATGCAGCCCCTCTACCACACCACATACACAACCCAATTACCCTCGCTCTTACAGAGTAAATTAATTGCCATTTCTCCTTTTCCATAAGGTGGGGTTAAATCCCAGGCATCCACTGAGGGGGCTGATTTTCCTTCAGCCGCTCTTTAAAGAATTTACCCTTTGGATCTCTTTAATCTAACCCTTTTTTCTCCTCGGTGATCCACTCTTAATTCCTCATCCTCTTGGCTCTAGAACTCACCCAATACACGGGAGAGTCTCCTGCGCCCTTTCTGGCTTCTTCTTTAACGCAGCTACAGTGTCCGGGTGACTCATGCCTTTTTTGAAATCCAATAAAATCCGTAAATGTTTTTCATATGAAACGCTTGTCAGCCTAAGCATCTCCTAACTTGCACTTCTGCTTTTTGACTTTAGGGCAGCCTTTACAGCTTAGCCATGTAAAGTTGACAACTTGTTGTGATCAGCCCCACTTACCAAACCATTGAAAAATCACAATTCTGCCCCTTACTCCCTTTTCATCCAAGAACCAGAAAATTTGCTAGAGTTGCCCTCTTTATTTCTACCCAACTCAATGGGGGGAAAAAGGTTCCTAAAGTCAGGGGCACAAACCCTGGGAAACTGTAAGCATTTTTGGAGACATGTGGGAGACACATTGTAGCCATTCATTCAACACTCAGTATCCCCCAGGGCCAAGAAGTGTCTAGGAAGTCCAGCTCTTCTTGGTCTCTGCCGAGGGCCTCATCCATGCAGCTGCATGGAAAACTCATATTTGAGAGAGATGATTAAGAATTTTGCAAGGGAAACTGTGCTTTTCTAGGCCTCCTGGGGACAGTTATTCAGGGGGCCAGCCAGAGAGACATCATTTTTGTTTTTTTCCACTTGTACAGATTTATAACATGCCTGAGTGAACCGAAAGCCCAAAGCTCCCAAGCCTGTGGAGTCGCTGTGTACTGTAACTCTGGCTGCTGTGCCAGAGCTGGGCTTGGAAGTTGCACAGTTGTTCTATTTGACGGATAACCTACACCAAGCCCTGTTAACTGATCTGCCTAGCGATTTGGACAAGTTATATAACAGCTTTACTCCCCGGGGCTGCTGCTGTTCTGCCTACCACAGACACTTCTAAACTGTCCTCAGGGCCAGCTAGTAGTGCCCTCCTAGGCCAGCTCCAGGGAGGATGTTTGTCCTGGTGTTTTCTCTGGAACAAGGAATGTAGCGGAGATGACCAAGTTCTATTGAGTCACTACAGTGGATTAGAAACCATTTAATAAAATCTCCACATTACAAAAGATTAGGAACTGAGTTTCAGAGTTAGAGATACTTTACCGACACTTCATGATTTAATGCTTCAAAACCACTTCGAGATAATTCTGGATTCACATACTATTACGCAACATATATTCTATATAATACACATTATGTTTCTACATATATGAATAATAAAGAAAGACCCTTGAATATTCTTTACCCAGTTTCCAGCCCCCAAGAAATATTTTTTGATTATCATAACGTGAAATTGATGTGGATGCAACTCAAACTTCTCATTCAGATTTCACTATGTTACATGCATTTCAACCCCCATTGTGTGTGTGTGTGTGTGTGTGTGTGTGTGTGTGTGTGTGTACGCACACGGTAGTTTAATGTTTGAAATTATTTTCAGGGGCATTTCATTGCAAAGTTTAGAATTATAGAATTCAGGACTTTGATTATATGGCAGGTGTATCTATCCTAAATTCTTCACTTTACAACTGATCTAATCAAGGTCTAAACAGACCACTAACTTATATCACTAAAATTAAAGCAAAATAAATACAAATTCCCTCATGAGAATTAATAATGGCTGGTGTTCACTCTAATGGAAACTATTTATATAATGACTAGCCTAAATAAACACCCATTAATACATTATAGGGGCTAACCCTGGGTACCATGAAGAAAACTGCTAAATTATCAGACATCCCTGAAACAAACCTTAGAAGACTATTAGACTAAAATATAAGCCTATTACTCACATCAAATGTGTGCTAGTCAGTGGACATGGACCCATTAGGCATAGAAGATGAACATGCCAGGAATATATGTACATATATTCAGAAGTCCAGTGTCAGCTGCCCTAGGTAAGGATACAGAAGCCTAAGAAACTCCCTCAGAGGTGATGGAGTCCTTCTCAACAAATGCAAAAAAAAAATCTAGTGAAGAACAATTGTTTTGAGAAAACTTTTAACCACACAGAAGAAAACCACATAGATGAGCCATGACCAGTCATCTCATGAATTCTTAACTTGTCAATAAAACCTAAAAGACGATCACCAGAGAAAAGGAAATGGTGGCTTTTAGAATAAGTAAAGGCAGACTGGCCTCATTTCCTTCAGATGAACTTATCAGACTGACCGATTAGAAGACCGTTGAAGACATCCTACATCTAGATTTTAGCAAGGCACTTACCAACGGCTTCCATGATTTTGATTGGTGCACCAAAGAAGTTCATCTTGGCTAATAATGGAAATGGACCCAGCAAAGCCAGTTAAAATAGATGATGGGTGCTTGCTCAAGAGCTGAGGTTACTAACATCACAGAGAGGAATCTCTCGAGTACCTTGATGCATGGTCCCTTCCTTGGAAATTTATACATCTATCTATATAATCTTATTTACCTATTGACACACTGCAAACTGGGGTAGGCCCTGAGGATATAAAGACAAAAATGGAGAAAGTTTTTGACTCCAAGGACTCCAAAGTTTGCTAGTTCCAGAAACTGAATCTAAAATCAAATATACTATAGAGAAATAAATTTAGAACTTGCTCCAAAAGCCTGGTGAGCAGATTCTTTTTTGTGAAATTCCAATCTTTAATTTCTTTTATATGTGTTATGTATATGAATAGTTGCATATATGTGTGCATTTGAACATCCCACAAGCAGATGAAATCTTATCCTCGGGTGTACACCATTCTGCCACTTAAGGTAAGTCATTTGTAAAGCACAAAGCTTGAAGGCTGCCCACAAGCCCGGGTTTCTGTCTGTGAGATCAGCGTGAGCTGAGTGTGAGATCCAACCAGTCACCCACAAAGCAAGGGAGGCTGAGTTCCAGCCCTGGGGGTTACAGCAAAGTCAGCAGTAGATTCTGAGATTTGCTCTTCCAAGCTTATCATTCTACACTATCTCTCTTGAGAGAGTACACAAAAATAGGTTGCAAATATTTTTAAATAGAGGAAAAAAGGCAGAGTATTTCTGAATTTGACTGAAAGAATGCAGAATCCTTTGGAAATCAGTGTGGCGGTTTCTCAGGAAACTGGGAGTCAACCTCCCTCAGGACCCAGCAATTCCACTCTTGGGAATATACCCAAGAGATGCCCTAACATACTACAAAAGCATTTGTTCAACTATGTTCATAGCAGCACTATTTGTAATAGCCAGAACCTGGAAACAACCTAGGTGCCCCTCAATAGAAGAAGGGTTAAAGAAGGTGTGGAACATATACACATTGGAGTTTTACTCAACGGTAAAAAACAATGACATCTTGAATTTTGCATACAAATAGATGGAAATAGAAAACGCTTTACTGAATGAGGTAACCCAGACCCAAAAAGAGGAATATGGTATGTACTCACTCATAAGTGGATTCTAGCCATAATTAAAGGACATTGAGCCTATATTTCGTGATCCCAGAGAAGCTAAATAAGAAGGTGAACCCAAAGAAAACCATATAGTTATCCTCCTGGATATTGGAAGTAGACAAGATTGCCAGGCAAAAGTTGGGTGCACGGGGGTGGGGGATGGATGTAAGGGGAGATGGGTAGAGAGAAGGGAGAAGGGGAGGATTCAAGAGAGCTTGAGGGAATGGGATGGGTGGGATGGAGAAAGGGTGGATATGGGATCAGGGATATAAATATCTTAATTAAGGAAGCCATTTTAGGGTTTGCAAGAGACTTGATTCTAGAGGGGTTCCCAGGTCCAAGGAGAGGTCCCCAAATTGTTCCTTGGGCAGCAGAGGAAAGGGTGCCTGAACTGGCCTTGTCCCATATCCATACTGATGAATATCTTGCATATCACCATAGAACCTTCATCTGGTGGTGGATGGAGATAGAGACGGAGACCCACATTGGAGCACTGGACTGAGCTCCCAAGGTCCAAATAAGGAGCAGAAGGAGGGAGAACATGAGCAAGGAAGTCAGGACCACGAGTGTTGCGTCCACCCACTACGACGGTGGGACTGATCGAATGGGAGCTCACCAAGGCCAGCTGGACTGGGAGTGATGGAGCATGTGATCAAAGTGGACACTCTGAATGTGGCTGGCAATGAAGGCTGACTGAGAAGCCAAGGACAAAGGCACTGGGTTTTGATTCTACTGCATGGACTGACTTTGTGGGAGCCTGGTTTGTTTGGATGCTCACCTTTATAGACCTGGATGGAGGGTGGATGACCTTGGACTTCCCACGGGGCAGGGAACCCTGACTGCTCTTAGGACTAGAGAGGGAGGGAGAGGAGGGGAGGGGGAGGGAAAAGGGAGGTGGAAAGGAGGTGGAAATTTTTAATAAATAAATAAATAGGTAAAAAAAAAAAGGAATGCAGAATCTTACACAGTTTTGGAGGGAGAAATCCAGAAGGAAGTGATCCTGCCGACAGTGAAGATTTGCTGTAAGAACTTTGGGTTGGAGAGATGACTCAGTGGTTAAGAGCACTGTCTGTTCTTCCGGACAACCCAGGTTTTGAGTTCAATTCCCAGCACCCACATGGCAGCTCACAACTGTACCTACAGATCCAGGGTATCTGACATCCTCACATAAACATACATGCAGATAAAACACCAATGCACATAAAATAAAGAGAAATTACTAAAAAAATAAGAACGTTGGCCTTATCCCATGTAGATTCAGATCCTCGAGTCAGGACGGCAAGAGTACATAGAGAATGGCTGACTCTAATCCAACTAAGGAATGAATTTCTAACATGTAAACTGATCTTAAGTGATTCAGGTTCCAGTAGGATGTCAAAAGTTCTCCAATGGGGAAATGCTCTGTCATGGCTGAGTTACTTTGTAGAAGACTCACTTGGATCCCTTTAGTAAATCCTCTGAAGCCTCCCTATCATAGCAATTATCATTTTATAGCTAGTATGATCATGTCAGATATGTCTCCGTTATCCAGTTAGCTCTGGGAAGATAAGGGCTGCTGTTTGTATTAATCTCAGCTTCCTCAATCCCCAGTGCACAGGATTAATCAAGTGATCAAAGAAAGAGGAAGGAGAGAACAGAGGGATTAACATGGTTGAGGAAGTATTAGATCAAATCTCCTGCAAGTTTCCTTCTAATCTGAGATTTCATGGCTACAGACAAAACCCTAGAGATGCCAATAATGAGACTGTCTTAATGATCCACCCCCGCTGCGCTTAATGCTTTAAAGAGCCACAAAAGGGATAGAGCTCCACCCCAGCGCCTCCCAGATGTCAGTAAAGCATCAATGTGCCCAAGATGACTTGTTCAATAGATTGCTGAACATCCTACTCCCACAGGTTCTGACTTGGACCTGGGGTGGAGCCAAGAGTTTGCACATTGAATATGCATCTAGGTGAAGCTCACTTATGCTGCAGCTCAGCGACACACTTAGAGAATCTTCCTGCTGCAGCAATGCAATGTGTGTGATTCTCACATATCAGAAGGACTGATGGATAACAATCTGCTGCTAGACCTGGTCTAGCAGGTCTGGGATTGGAGGCAGGGTGATTCTGTTGCTCTAGTGGTTTACAGACACATATAGAGGAGGGGAAGACATAAGTATAGAAATACAGAAGTATAGAATACACAGAAGACATAAGTACAGAAAATTCTGATGTTTGAATACTTAGGGTCTTGATTACCTTGTTCCCCTATCATCAGCATGTTGGTGGAGGCTGCTCGTTCATTTCCCAGCTGCACAGACCCGAAGTAAGCACACAGAAACTATATTAACTGAAAGACTGCTTCACCAATCACTTAAGCGTATTGCTAGCTAGCTCTTATAACTTAAATGAACCCATTTCTATTATTTTATATTTTACCATGAGGCTTGTGGTTTACCGGTACTGGTACACAGGTGTTTTTCTCTTCCAGTGGAGGCTCCACGGTATCTCCCTGACTTTGCCTACTCTCTCTATAGATATTTTTCAGTCTGGCCATATTCTGCTAAGCCATTGGCTGAAAGCAGCTTATTTATTAACCAATGGCAATAAAACATATTTACAGCATACAGAGGGGAACCCCACATCAAACAACAGATTAAGAAATGTCCTTTGTCAGATGTTTATCCACTTAATACAAATGAAAACTTATAGTTACCAAAGTAATATTTAAAAATGATACAAGGGTGAATATTTATCTGAGAATATACAGAAAAACAGTAACCACTTGGGAAGGGTCAAAAGATACTATTAGAAGCCTGTGAACATCTCTCCCCATCTTTTCAGAAGCAGCCACTGCCTGGACATAAATCCTCAGATATAATCTTGGTTAATTTCATTTTCTCTTTTTTGAGAGTGCAGTACCTTTGTGGCCACTATCCCGTATGTGAAAGATTTCTCTTCTCTAGGATAAATGATCTCAATACCCTTTGTTTCTTCCTTTTTTTTTCAAAGCCTTAAAAAATAAAAATGACCCACGTCCAACCTCGTCCAACAATAAGGGTGCCGTCATTAGTTTCCTCTTTCCGAATTCCACAAAGTCTGCGGTGGTCTGGAGGTGAGATGCATTGAAATGTTTTCCATGTCCAGGAGTTTGTCACCCTATGTGACCTGACTCCCTGGATGGCACGAGGCCAAGAAGATAATGACAGAATCAATAACTTCCTCTTGACAAACAAAGATGGTTGTATGAGTAGGTTTGCATCCCAAGGCACCAAGTTCAAAACTAGCACTCAAGGCCCTGACCACCACTCACGCAGAGACTGCTGAAATGTCCTCAGGAGGACGGTCCCAAACCTCAGCAAACCAAATGGCAGTGATCTCATTCCCTTTAGAAAAGGTGACTTTGAAAGTGTCTACCAGCAAATGTTTTTCAGTCAGGTGTGGTTGACGCACACACCCAGGTTGCCTTTCTGCCCCAACCACAGAAACCGAGTCGTTTGCTTCTCTGTGACATTGTGGAAAGTGATGTGTCTAACTCTGTGCAGGCAAACCTTTACCACACAGCCTGGACAAAATGTCATGCATGTTTGTGTTTTTAAATAAACAGGGAAGATAACCTCCTGGCCACGGTCTGGTCTTTATTCTTATTAAAAATTTATCTGGTTCCTGGAAATGGCTACTTATGAACTTAGCTTAACATATTACGATAGCACAGGGAATGTCAGAGGAAGTCTTCCCGACTGATGCTATGGATAGCCTTCCCCTGTGAACCAAGAACACCAAAGTCTTAGCCACACCCGTGGGAGCATACTTTTCACAAGCGGAAGCAGGCAGAATAGTGACTGAACCAGGCTGACTCCAGAGAATGAATCGTTGGCATGAATCGGCACCACTTCATCAAACCCTACCCTGACGCGCAACAGGGTCCAGCAAAGTCTTGCGGTGCTGTCTGGCGGTATTCCAAGCATCGTCATTATCAATGATGAATAGATCTGTCTACCTTGAACTTACCAAATTTTACAGTCTACAACATCTCATTTGATTCCCATAGCAACCTCATGAGGCAGGCAAGCCGGATGCAATCATTCTAGGTAAAGAATGGGAAAATCCGAGAAGCAAAGAAATTTATATCACTGCCCAGGGTCATAGCAATAAATAACTCATTCTATCAGGCCATCAAGTGAGAATCAAAATAATAGCCAGACAAGGAATTTGTAGGCTGATATAGACTCAATTTCAAAATGGACCTAACCTTACTGAAAATGTGTAACTATGGCCTGCCTTATCTAGGGTAATATATCTCACTTTCCTTATTTATAACTTTCTCTCAAAGACCTGAAAAATTCAATGGACCCATACTCTCATTTCCTTCTAAGAAAAATGAACAGGCGACAGCCCCTAGCGCCTGCCCTATCACCTGCCCTGCCTAGGAACCTGACAATGTGGGTTAATTTCATGGTGCCCCTCCTTAGGTTTTGAGGGGCAGTAAACTTCGTAGGGCTTATGTTCTTAGGGACCAGGACATTTAAAAATAACGGGAACCCCAGCAATCAGGAACCAATAAAAATAGAGTCTACATTCCCGACCCATGACGAGGAGCAGTTCATGTTTAATTTCTGGGCTAGCTGATCCCACACAGCATACCAATTTTCATAACTGCTTTAAGCCAAAAGACACTTGGCAAGCATTTTGCTATTGGGGTTTTTGAGGGCCTGGGACTCTGAATCAGTAAGCACTCTCTTGCAAAGCAGCCACTTAATACGACCTTACACTTGGGCTCAACTGTATGTTGCGAACACTTGAGGCAATAACAGCTATTTTCAGGAAAGGGCAAAGATGTCTTTCTTGTTAAATAGCTCGTGGACAGCAAGTTTACAAGATAAAATTCCTGGCTGCAATGGAACGGCTAAAGGAAGAGTTCAGCTAGGAAGGCCGTGGAAAAGGAGTCTAGGATTGCCTGAACCGCAAAAGTTATAAAGTTATAGACCCATCCTGATTTAGTGATGTAAAATATATGTACAGTGGCTGGAAGGAGAAAAGTAAGAAACAAAAAGAGTTATGAGGAGTTTTATTCTGGACTTAACATTTATAAACTGTATTAACCATCCTTTTCGAAGATACACGCTGATTTTAAAAAACATTTAAAATATGCTAGGCACCCTCAGGAGGCTGAGGGCAGAAGCCTGCTGAGAACGGGAGGCTAGGGTGGGCTATGCACTGACTCTAAGCCAGTCTGGGCTAGCCCAGGACCTGTCTCAAAAAAAACCACGATGATGACAGTGGTGTTGATTATACATACGTACATACATAGTACGGACATGCATTTACTTATCTGCATGACCACGAGCTGCCTTTATATCTCCAGTGTCAACGCAGTCCCACGGCATTTTGCCCCTTAGACTCTAAAAGCATGCCCATGAGCACATTCTAGGTACTTATATGGTACCCTGATTTTATAGTGCAGATGTGACTGCCGCTTCTACTATGGGGCTCGAGACAAGTAGCTTTGCTTCTGTGGGTCTAATTTCAAATGAGAGGCTGGCTAAGCCTCTAAAAGGCCAGTTAGTTTGTTATAAAATATACAGTGGTTTCCATGACTATATTTTTATTGGGGCCAGAAAGGTCTAGACTCAAGGCCATGTGTCCCCTTTACTTCCTCACCTTTTGCCCACCCCCCTCCCAGACTCATCTGTCTATGGGCTGATGGAAGTCACCAGTATAGCTATAAGCATGCGTTCAATGACTGATGTGCCTTTGCAATGCTTCTATTGGGTGGTTTGTATCCTCTCCACTCATGATATTTCCCTCTCTGAGCTCATCAAATGGCAGTCTAATTAACAGAGCCCATAAAACAGTGAAAATATTTGGGTTTGCTACTTTATGCTCCATGCTGAGGTTAGCGCAAAACTGACACACACGGCATTAAATCATAGACTTAGTCACACGGGCTTGGTGCTTAAATGCCCTTTTTTCTTTTTCCTTTGCAAAATATAGACTGCCTGAGAGAAGTCATTTAACATCCACCCCAAACACTGAATTTTATAAAATTATACAGTTCTTCAGAAAAACTGTCATATATAGTTAACATATAACTGTAAGGCTATTAAGGCAGTCTATTTCACCAGAATTTTCTCATTAATAAAATGCTACAGAACCAAATGCACTTTGTCCAAATCAAGACTATCAACTAGAATATAGGTCAGCCTTTGATCATTCATGTTAACTTAGGATAGAGATGCCGAATTCTTAAAATTTCCTACTTGGGTCTATTCTGGAGCTCTCTGTGTGTGTGTGTGTGTGTGTGTGTGTGTGTGTGTGTGTGTGTGTGTGATGTTTACATTTGAATGCTGATGACTCTGTGTTCCAGGGACCCTATTTACTTTAAAACAAAGAGCAAATCTGCCCTATGGGAAGCCAATATGTGTTTAGCGATTCCTCTTCATTCTTAGCTTAAACTGACAGGTGGCATTTTAGACCAATGCTCATATGACTTGTTTTTTTTACCCTCCTTTGTCCTTTTCACTCCCCATACTGCTTTTCCTCACCTCCAGTGTGCACGCGCGCGTGCACACACACACACACGCACACGCGCACACACACGCACGCACTTCTCCAGACTGCAGACAATAATGAATACTTAGTCTAAAGACTTCCTGTAGGATGCCAGGCAGTGGTGGTGCATGCCTTTAATCCCAGCACTCAGAAGGCAGAGGCAGATGGATCTCGGTGAGTTGAAGGTCAGCCTGGTCTACAAGAGCTAGTTCCAGGACAGCCCCAAAGCTACAGAGAAAGATATGAACTCTCTGCTTGCTGCTCCAGTACTTACAGCAGAAAAGAAATAATGACATCTTAAATTTTGCAGGTAAATGGATGGATCTAGAAAACATCATAATGAATGAGGTATCCTAGACCCAGAAAGACAATTATCATGTATACTCACTATAAGCTCTCAAACCACACCTCTCCATGTATCTATGAGGTCATTTCCAGACACGGTTAACTAAGGGGGATGACCCACCCTAAAGGTGTGCAGCACTAATCCCATAGACCAGGGTCCCACATGGAATAAAGGAAAGGCACACACACAGAGATGGCACACACTGGCATGCTCTCTCCAGGCTTCCTGGATGTCATAATGTGAGCTGTCTTCCCTCCTAGCCTCCAAGTCATAATGGACTAAAATCATGAACAAAAGAAAACCCTTCCTCAGTTGCTCCATTCGCCCTTTTGAAACAGAGACAAATGCCTGGTTAACAGTACAGTGTTATCAAAGAGTTGTATCCTCACATCCTTGTTTAGCACCAGCCTCTAGGATCTGATGTAGCTTTCACACGTACAGACTATCTCAGTCTGGATGCTTCAAGGGCTCAGTGGCCATGGGTGACTAGCAAGTGTCTACCTTATGGATCAGGGAAACTTGGGGTTTAAGAGGTAGTTGCTTATCCCAGTGGGGACAGAGGCAGGAAGAACACATAACCACTGTACACCCGGTAAAGTTCAAACATCATTTAAAAGGACCTGTTCTATATCAATAAAGGAAGCTCTGATCCATCATTACACAGCTCACCTCATGGATTAAAGAGGAAATAAAATGACTTGTAACAAATCCCTGGGTAAATTAAGTTTGACTCAAGTTTAAGACCTTGGCAGTGTCTCTTACAGACCTCCTGATGGCCAGTGAGGAATTGGTGCAGCTTAACTTTGCGGGCTTCCCCTCAGTGCCGAATCCAGAGCAGGACTGCTTGGTGTGGTAGAAAATTGCTAACTACCAATGGCCAAAGCAGATGAGATCATTTCCAAACAGGATACAGCCTCACAACAACCTGCTTTATTTATAGGAACAGCTGGCTCACCCAACTCCTACTCTCTACCAAATAGAAAACAGCCAAAGGGTTTGATAAATTTAGGTGCCTCTGGTACCTATTGTCAGGAGTGACTAAAACTTTGAGTTGCATGATGCAATTTGTCCCTTGGAACTATGTAATGAATGCATTCAGTGATCAGATTCCCTGATGGTAAAACAGGGAAAGAGGAAATTAAAACAAAAAATCTCCATCCCTGCTGGATGGGTCAGAGGTTTGAATACATGAACACGTGTGATTTGCTTCCTACATGAGTGTGTTTTTGTAAGCCAGCAAAATGCTTCTTGTGTATTCACAGTTCCTGACGGCATTTTTGTGATTAAGGAAGACACAGTGGAATTACAGAACTCGAATGGGCTCTTAATGTCTCTTCAATTACCCTACAGCACAGCAGTGTTTACTTATTGAATAACTATGAGAGCGTATGAATTATTCTAGGCCTATTATCATTACTGATAATGGTAAGGACTACTGTGTATTAAATAGTGTGGGTTTACAGATCAAAACTAATCAGATGGAAATTGTTTGGAAGATGCTCTCTAATTTTTCCCCATTTCACATGTTAGAGCATTGGCACTCTCGTTGTAAAGCAGTTATCCTTACCACACCAGGTATCGCTTAGGCTCCCAGGGAGGACATTTCTGAGTAGTCTTGAAGGCAGATGGATGTGTCATTGGGAAATCATCATGTCTTCCCAGAACTTTTCCCTTAAGCTGAAGGCTACGGTTGGATACTCTTTGACTCCCTGAGGCTCCACAGTGGAGTTTAAGCCCCACTATAAGGACTGAGAGGTGGAACTCAGTCTGACTACAGCGTTGAACTGGGGGTTTTGGAGACAAGTAGGATCAGACAGGAACTGGTTAAGAGGACTGGCTCCTCTTCCAGAGGACCAAGGTCCATTCCCAGCACCTACATGGGGGCTCACCACCATCTGTAACTCCAGGTTCAGGGGATCTGGCCATTTTGAGCACCAGGCATGCAAACGATGCACTGACATGCATGTAAGCAAAACCCAAACACATAAAATAAGATAAAAATCTACTTAGTAACACAGCATCTCTACATTTCCACGTTTCCTCTATTTAAGTTTGTATGCTTAATGCAGTTTGCTATACAGTTAAGCCTGCATCACTCCTCCACCCCCAGCATGCCTGGACTCCCTAATCTATTATTGTTCACAGTATTTATTACATGTATCTAAGTTAACCATTTGTATTTATATTTACGATTTATTTTCTATTTCTACCATTGGCCCCTAACTATGCTCGACATATACTATACTCTCAATAAATATCTGTTAAATGAAGGCTGCTCAGGTCAGTGCAGACACTGAATTTCTAATTAAGCTAAAATTAATATGAAACTTTTCATCTAAGCCCATATTTCTAGTTGACCAGAAAGTGCATTGGGCAAGACGACATTCAATTCTAAATTAAAAACAAACATTACTACAGTCAAGAAGCCAGCCAGGAATAGCAGTGCGAGTATGGGAAATAAGTCCACAGATGTTCACCACTGGGTCCCTAGCACCCTGAGCAGACACAGAGGAACTGCTTAACACGTGTTTGGTAAAGGCATGCACAGCTACTTACTCTCCATGCACGTAGCTGCGGGGCAGCGAGGTAGGTTGCACAAGCATAGGTTGAACTGCGGCAGGTGGAGGCATCCCAGGCAAAGGCAGGGGTCTGCCCCAGCACACAGAGGCACGGCCCCATCCTCACCAGGCAGCATTTCCAACTTTAAACACCCAAGCTAGGAAGCTTTCAACCCCACGGGGTGGAACAGAGATTTAATTTATGTCAGGTTCAGATGCAGAGACCTCCAACAGAGTTCCAGGGGGTGTGTTCCCAAGCTCAGAGACTACCTAACTGTGATCGCAATGAGGGGGTGGGGGTTAAGTTGGGACACCAGGAGTAAAGGACAAAAGATAACAAAAGACAGCCTGGCATGTAGTACTCTCCACAGCCACTAATACTTCCTCTCTTTTACTCAACTGCAGGCTCAGGCTCCACCAGGACAGGAAAAACGCCCATTACGACCCTCGGTCTAGCCCATCAGAGTGAGCGTGGCTTTAACTTGAACTTCTAACATCACCCATAGACCAATTTGTGTGATCAATTGAATTGTTTTTCAAAAATAATTTGTAGCTTAATGAGCTTGCAATTAGAATCCCAGCAGGCATTAGGAGCTAATTAGCTCCAATGAACACAAGTTAACAAATAAGAATATATGCTTGAAACAATCAAGAAAGAATAGTAAGGGGAAATTTTCATATCAGGTATAATAGCGCACAACAAAAACCTATAATCTATGGTAAATCAAAATTACAACCACATGGTAGAGAAGAATGTCCAGATAACCTCAAGATATATGCATATCATTTTAATATTCAGTGGGAAAGTTATATTAGTTCATGAATGGTGCTGATACAACTGTCTATCCACTTAAGGAAAAACAGTAGACCCCAGAAATATTTTACATACGAAAAGGATTTTTGCACAGATGAGGGACTTCAGGGCAAAATCTAGCAATCCAGGAGCTGGAGAGATGACTCGGTGGTAAAGAGCACCAGTTGCTCTTCCAAAGGACCCAAGTTCCATTCTCAGCACCCACATATAACTTACGACCACCTATAACTCCAGTTCCGGGACCTGACGCCTGCTTCTGTTCTCTACAGGCACCAGGAGCACAGTGGGCGTATACACAAACATAGGCAAAGCACTCATACACATAAAATAAAATAATTAATATATATATAGCAATATAAAAAAATCTAAAAATAAATTTTAAAAAACTACCCATATAATTTAAGGTTAAGGAAAATCTCAACAAAGGCAGGAAATCCAAAACAATACAAAAGAAAAAAACATACAAACATATCTGACTATATAAAAATTAGGCATCTTTGCACGGCAAAATATATTGTAATTAAAAGCTAATAGCAGTAAAATGGGTTAATGCTAACAGATAAATAATGAATTTGAAAAGATATCATTAGTGGAGATATACAAATGAGTAAATATGGAAATTTTCATAGAACTCTTGTAAAACAATAATAAAACAAAAGGAGAATGAATGAGTGAAAATGAAAATGGAAAATTCACATAGAAAGGAAATGATGCTGAGCTCCCACGGCAATCAGGGAAGGCCACCAGAATAAAGAAGAGAGCTGTTCTGAGGTGGCAGGTGCCGGTGCTCACAAGGAACAGAAAGTCCGACTGCCATGTCGCTGCTGCTGAAGAGTACTCTCGTGTGCTACAGAAATGTGAAACCTTAGAGTACCGCTGAAAAGTAACCTGGTAGATCAGTTAAGTTAAAACCTCATTTACTCACCAACCATACTTCCTGGCACAGCTTTATAGAAATAAGAACATGAGGACACATGTACAAAAATGTTAATATAATCATGCAATTTAGTAGCTGTGAGAAAAAAGGGAAAGGCTATTGATAAGAGCTTGGGTGACCAGTGTAGAGCACAGCTGACCAGGGTGGAGCATGGCTGACCAGAGTGGAGCACAGCTGACCAGGGTGGAGCACGGCTGACCAGGGTGGAGCATGGCTGACCAGGGTGGAGCACTGTTGACCAGGGTGGAGCACGGCTGACCAGGGTAGAGCACGGCTGACCAGGGTGGAGCACTGCTGACCAGTGTAGAGCATGGCTGACCAGTGTGGAACGTGGCTGACCAGTGTGGAACATGGCTGACCTGTGTAGAGCATGGTTGACCAGAGTAGAGCATGGCTGACCAGTGAAGAGCAAAGCTGACCAGTGTAGACTACAAGCCATGGAATATTATAATCTGTTGAGCAATGAGTTAGAACCATGTCAGTTAATCAGAAGAGGTTTCCACAAGGCTGCACTGGGTACGAAAAACCAAGGCAGAAGAGTAAGGACCAGATGATCTTATTTTTAAAGCAGCAACCAAATAGCAAACCTTATCATGTGTGCATGCACACGGGAAACCATGAGGAAGATACAGACTTTAACATTGCTTGTGAAGGAACGGAAGGAGAGAATGAGGAAAAATAGCCTAGCTGTTATGATATGATCGGAGTTATGTGCTCCTATAAACTGTGTGGGTGTGTGTATACTATATGAGACTTTAAAATAAAACAAAGAAGAGGAAACATTAGACTCAAAAGAAATCACTTGGCTTTGTGCTTCTTACACGTACACCCCAGCCTACTGCTGTTACCAATGACCCCAGGTAAACCACTCAGTCACCCCGCGCCCACCTATCAGATGATGAGCACAAAGCACACCATGTGTAAGGTGATTTCCAGCTCTGGTGTTCTCATTCGATGCCTTCTCTTCCACAGTCACTAGGGGGAGAGAGCTAGGGTTTGATTTCTGTTTCCCTAACAGCTCTGTAGTTTGTGGAAACCAGGCAACGGAATCCAAAACAGAAACTGAGCACATTCCACTACCTGTTTTCTGTTTCACCCACTCTGGCTTGTGTTCTCTTAGCCTGGCCATGCTCATTTCCATGATGCTATAACGCTGTCACAATGCACGAGCCATGTGCTGGGCACAGTTGGCATAGCCCACCATGCAACAGGAAGGCCTAGGTGCCAGTTTCATGGACAGACTCGTGGGAATGCCTTTGCTATGGAAACTGAGATCTGGGTAATGAAAGGACACAATTAGTGATGGGGTGCAAAGCAGTCAGTTTCCTCCGTTGGTCACCCCATACCCTCAGATCGCCCCATAGCCTTTAGAACCATGATCGATCAGCAGTCACATGCTTCTACAAGCCCGAAATCAAAACCAGAACTTGAGGAAAGAAAGAACAAACTGAAGGAAGAGGGTGGCAGAGTGCTCAGATCAAGGTATGGATTTCAGGAAACAAAAAATAAAAGAAGCCCTGAAGACGAAAGTCCCCGGAGCCAGCTGGAGAGGACCTGAACAAGGTGGAGTCAGACTTAAACCGTGCGGTTAATTCAGGACCGCAGTCTGAGACGGTGACAATGAAAAAGACGTGTAGTGGTGGTCACCCAAGAAAGCCGAGGCTGTAGGAAGATGGAGACAAGAGTAAGATTTCAGTGGCGTGTGCACTTCCCTGCAGATAGCACCGACGACCAGGAGTGGGAGACACGGAGACAAATACCTCAAACTTATGGAGAAAATATAACTTTGTCAACATACTAAAAATTTCAAAATATTATGAAATCATCTTCAAAAGGCTGAGGAATCGTAATTTATAGGCTAATTAGCTTTAATTATCAACTTGTCATAGTGGGGCATCACCTGAGAAGAAATCTTCACTTCAGAAACTGTCTAGATTGGATCAGCCCATGGGCACGTGTGTGAAGAATTGCTATGATTTATCAGTCGATGCAGGAGGGTCCAGCCCACCGTGGGTGGTGCCATTCCTAGGCACCTGGTCCTGGCTGTATAAGAAAGCTATCTAAGCAGGAAACTACGAGAAAGCCAGCACGCAGTGTTCCTCAGGGTCTCTGCTTCAGGTTCCTGCCCAGACTTCCCTCAACGATGGGCTGTGTGTGACCTAAAAATATAAGCCAAATAAGCCCTTTCCTCCCAGCATTGCTTTTGGTCAGTGTTTTATTACAGCAACAAAATGAAACTAGAATGGTTTACAAGCTACCACTTTTATCTGAGATTAAACATCATGAAAAATATATGTTGGGTTAGGATAGAAAATGAAACAGAAACAGTGATCTGTTTTGTGGGATATAATCTAAGGTGTTACTTTATAAAATTATTTTTTGTCCTTAGCAATAATGTCAATGACCTATGGGTCAGTCAGTTATAATGATTTCCTCACATTAATCTTATGTAATTTGCAAAGTGACCTTGCGGGTGGGCACTGAGTATCCCTGTGTAGATCCGAGGACAGCGAAGAACAGTGAGAGCCACACAGGTACCAACTAGTGTTAGAACCAAGATTTGACCCCAAGATAGCCTGACTCGGCACACACCGCTTACATCTACCATGCCTAACACTTAACACGAAGAACATCCCTTTGAAAGATGTACTCTTGCTTCAGAAAATGCCTCCTGCCTGCTTCAAGTCCACTTCATGAAGAGAGATTCACTACCACTTCCAAGTGGGTTTTTGTTTAATTTTGGTTTTGTTTTCCACATTAAGGCCTCAGTCCTCCCAAGCGTACAACTCACTCTGCCCAGAAATGCCTGGATCAAACTAAATACTGCATTTCTTCTTTACTTTCTTTTGTTTTGTGGCAAGGGCCTCACTTTGTGGCCCAGGTTGACCTGGAACTTATGGCAATCCTCCTGCCTCAGACTCCCAAATGCTAGGGCTCTAGTTGTGAGTCACCACAGCTGGCTTTACCTCTTTTTTTCATGTTTTTTTCTGGACTCAAAGTAAGCAAGATTGCTCTGTGAAAGACAAAATATTATAGTATTTCAGGCTCTGCCAGTCACGGTACTTTTCTGCCGCGACTGCTTGTCTCTGCGTTGACAAAAGCAGACAAGAACACCTGGGCAGACAGTGTGGCTGAGTTCCACACCAAACAGCTGGCATCCAGGTTGGTCCTACAGATCACGTACATCAACTCTTGCTCTAGATCACAAGGTTTTCAGGCGAATATACCATGTAATTCCTCCACAGATTCCTTCTCTAGAGCAGTCTAAATCAAACCCCTTTCTCATAACTTCTTGGCACGTGGTTTACACACACCCCAGTCTGTAACTAGTTTTCTCTTTGGCTACTGGTAACATCCAAATTGGATTCCTGACACCCAGCAATTGCTTGGGATAAAAAGATAACCCAGTCAGTATATGTTGGCAGACTAGAGGCAATGGAGGAAGGGAGCAGAGGAGGAGGAGGCGGAGGGAAGGGAAGGGAAGGGAAGGGAGGGGAGAGGAGGGGAGGGGAGGGGAGGGGAGGGGAGGGAGGTAGGTCAGCCTTCATATTTAACCATGCTTTGTGGGCTACAATACAGTTTATAAGAAAGGCATAAGCATCTCTCTCCCTACTACTGTGCATTTTTTTCTTTCATTAAAAATCATTCTATGTGTATCATGTGTATCTGTGTCTTGCCTGCATGGATGCCTGAGTACCATGTGTATGCTTGGTGTCAGTAGACATCAGAACAGGATACTGGATGCCCTGGAACTGGAGTTATAGACAGTTGTAAACCATCACGTGAACACTAGGATTGGAACTCTAGAAGAACAAGCGCTCTTGACAGCTGGGGCATCTCTCCAGCCCCACGACTGTGCATTCTTAAGGTATCATTAGAAACCAAGGGTCCGTCCATCAGTGACCAGGGGTGGAGATGCAGCTCTAAGCTATCACCAGCCCTCAGCAGCCCGAAGAGCTCCCTTAATCGTTTAGGATCTCATTTCCGGTGAAAGAGCATCCTTGACTTTGATACACAAAAGAACTTCAGGACATGCCAGTAGGAAGCAAGAGTTAGAGTCTATTGGAGATAGAAAGGAAGACCCAGGGAATGATGGGGCATAGCAAAGAAGAGTTAGTTCCAATTAGGGGTCTGAACCTTAGCCATAGGTACCATTTTGGTGGTTTAAATAACATTGCAGAGGGTTGCTAAGAAACCTTTTCTCTCTGTGAGAGTGAGATTAAAGGGTAGCTCCGGAGGTGCCTTGGATGGGACCAGTATGTATGAAACCAGGAGCCACTAGGATTATACAAGAGTTAAAAAGGGAGATTTCTGGTGAGATTCAAGATGATTGTGGGTTAATAGCTGGAAGGAGAGAAAGCCTTAGGTGACTGTCGATAACTGTGCTAGAATTCTTGATTGTCAATGGCAGAGACTTCAACCAGATTTCCAAGTGAGGGAGTCCCTTTCCTTCCCAGGTCCCCAAGGTTTACTGTCTTTTGATCCTGCCTTGCTTCTACATAAATGCAGTTCCCTATCATTCTGTTCACAGATTCAGGAGCACCTGCAGATACTGTACCATTTAAAGAGAAGAGAAAATGGTAAGATTTACTTGGTCTTTTCTTGCAAAAAGTCAACATGAGAGCATATCCGATGCATTTTCCAAAACGGCCTACCATCTTCATTTACTTTTCTGCTGCTGTGAGAAACACTGATGAAAACCCACTTGGAGGGGGTATGTGTTTATTTGGCTCAAGATCCATCCTTGAGGGAACCCAAGACAGGAACCCAGAGGCAGAAACATGGGCTTGCTTCCCCTGATCTACTCAGCTATGTTATATAGCAGTAAGCCTACCTGCCCAGGAATGGCATGGCCTACCATGCCTAAGCCCTCATATATCTATTAGCAATCAATAAAATATTCCCACAGATATGCCCACTGGCCAGTCTGATAGAGGCAATTCCTCAATTGACTAGCCTCCTCTCCAAGTGTGTGGAGGTGCCAATAGCAGTCATCACACCTAGACTCAGCTTGAGACCTGAAGACCTCTCCTTGTTCATCTCTAAAGCCTCCACCCCTCCCTGCTGTATCCTGCCAAGTTCAACAACAGCCATGGGGGAAAAAACTGATGAACTAGCATGCATGGTCTCCCTCCTCCCTCTCATCCTCCTGCCAATGAGTGCTCCATCTCTCACCAGGACTTCCTGTTTAGTGACGCAATCTCTCTTCTTCTCCGGAGTCCGTGCAGGTGTTAGTAGCTGACGTGTCCAGTGCTCTCTGCTTCATGGAGGCTTTGAACATGGAGACCAATCCTTCCCCTGCACCATCACTGACCTCATCTTTCTCCAGAACAACTGACATTGCGCTCTTGAGAATGCAGAGTACAAGTACTGTTCTTGTTTTCGTTTGGCACATTGAGGGCCAACCCAAGGCTTCACCACTAGTGTTCAGGAAGCGCTATTCCTTGAAGATGCGTGTGACAGAAGACACCAAGGGCTTTAACTACGTTCAGATTTGGGTTTCTCCATTTTAAACGATGGCTCTGCTTTCTACTTTTATTAAATAAAATTCCAGGACGCAAGCAAGTGCATCAGTAATTTCAGAATCTAGCTTGCCTTTGATTATAAGGGACTTTCACCCTTTGGAGCAGAGCAAAGGGATCCTTCCAACTAACATGATATTTGAAGACTCTTCCCTTCATAAATCATTGCTAAACCACATATTCTCAGTCCTCTCATCTCCGAACCTGGAACAGACCTCACAGAATTCAATCTTGTCCAAACAAATTCTAGAAAATAACACAAACCTGCACCTGGGTGTCAGTGAGCTTAACTCTAATAGCTTATGGCACTGATGGTCTCAGTTTCCATGAGACTCATTTTGCCTCTAAAATGGAGACTGAACTTGTTTCTGTACAGCATTGTCAAGAAGACTGAAAGAGTGTATTCCGCACCCAGTACATCAGCAAGCATTTAATTATTGGCTGTTCCTATCTTATTTGGGGAAGGGGGGGACTTGGTCCTGTCTTGACAAGATGATGGGACAGACTTAATTGACTTCCCAAGGGAGGCCCTTACTCTCCCTGAGAAACAGATGGGAAGTGGGGTGGGGGGAAGGTGGGGAAGCAGGAAGAGAGGGGAAGGGGGAACTGGGATTGGTTTGTTAAATAAATAAATCAATTAAATTTAAAAAATGTGTAGAGGAAAATCAAGCACAAACGTCCCGGTTCTGAGCTCTTGAACAAACAGCAGAGAGGAGTTGGCACTTCTGAACCAAACACTCAAGCTTGCATGATGAATCCAGCATTTCGTGGCTCTGCCATCTCAAGTTCTCTCACCTGCCTCAACTTCAGCTCCTACACAACACTGAGTCTGTCTCAGGAAGGGACTTGCTGTCGACAGGGGCCGTCCCATCACACATGCTCAGGAAAGAGTAACAACGCTGACGAGTACGCTGTCACTAATTAGGTCATCGTGCATATGGCAAACCATGAGGGACAAACCAGTGCATTTCGTTTTATTCTTTCAAGAAGTGCAGAGACAGGTAGCCATTCAGGATATGTGCTGTTGCGGTCTACGAACCGGTGTGATTACAGCTCTGAATACGGCAGAATTAGCGGAAGCTGTTGTCTTCCCTGCTATCGTTCTAGCAAAGCTCTCAGGACAATCTGAGGTCACTTTGGTGTGATGATGAAAGCTTGCACATGTGGAGAAATGTCTGGTTTCTTTGGTTGCTGACGATGTCATTTATTCTAAACCAACAGCAGTTACGATCACCAGTGTGACTGTCGAGAAGTATATGGAGAATTATATGGCAACTGATGTATAAGCAACAATATTTTTTTTTTTAATGTAAGGAAGGAACATTCCATGCGGTACAGCCAAAGAACTCAGTACTTGGTGAAAGGACGGCGCAATGCAACGTGCTTCACTCTTGCCTGCCCAGTCTTAGAAATCAACTTAGGTGGGTTCTCATGAGGTAACCAAGTAAGAATGCAGAATCACTGTTTTATGTAAAACAGAAGTCTAGACTGGCGGGGGGGCTGATGGGTGGTGAGAAGCGTGAGAAAAAGTTACAAGGCGGTGTACCTTTGGGAAGGTCGCAGGTAGGATGGACAGGTCACTGTGTAGACAGTCAAGAGAGAACTCTGTCTCCCAAGAGCACGCGCTGGTTAACAAAGAAAGGAAGCAGACCTCTGCCCTATAAGAGGTGTGACGTCACCAGGTTAAGAGCACTTGCTGCCCTTCCAGGAGATCCTCATTTGGTTCCCAGCACCCAGGCCAGGCTGCTCACAATTGTCTTCATCTCGAGCTCCACGATAGCTTCTGGCCTCTGCAGGAACCCACATGCAACCCATATATAGCGCAAACACACACATGCATGCACACACCTTCACACTTAAATGTAAATAATTAAAAAAAATAAAGACTTCTGAGGAAATCACATAGATCCTAAGGCCTTTGGGAAGTTAAAGAAATCCAAAGTGAGTCACTGGCCTAAGATTTAGTTCCAAAGGGAGAAGAAAGCAAAGAGTAGTGAAAATAGCAAGTCAGATGATGAGAAATATACTTTCAAGATTATAATGTGTAACAATCCATTTAACACAATTGTGAGGTCCCTATTATATGGTTTTTCCATTTCAAATATGCTCCCTTCCTTTCAGTTATGAGATTTATATTTCCAGAGACATCTTCATTAGTCGATAGGCTGGCAAAGGGAACAGTACAATCTTCATTTTAAACCATCAGATGTAAAACTAGCAACAAGAAGAGAAATGAGACAAGTGCTTCAGCATTGCTGGGGATCTCCCTGAACTTCATTATACCCGAACACAACTATAAAAATCAATCACACTATCAGAAAGCCAGTGACATTCATAACCACCCTTGGCAGTTCACCTTAGGAAACTTTTAGCTCATGAAGCATCTGCAGAAGAAAGAACAGAAGTTTCACACTTCTTCCAGACAACCAGAAGTCAATCTGTCTCTGTAGGCATTTGTCAGCCCCAGTATCGTCAACAATTATCCTCCTTGCTGAGATCAAAAAAGGACAAGGCAGTGATCAGAAATGTCCCAGGAGGACATCTGGCTGGACTCAAAATGTTTCTCTGGAACTAAACCACTCAGGCTTGGCCAAGCATTGACATGAAATGGGATGGAATGGGCTTAAATGACATGCCTATTTTATGTTTCTTTTATTCCACTTCTTCGGCAGCAGAATTCCATGAATTCTCCAGTATTGTCAGAATGGGCTCCACAGACACTGCTTTATCTATTGGCCATGACCTTATTTCTATTTTGTCTCCAGAATCTGAGACAATGGTCTAGACTGGATACAACCTTTCTAAAAGTTCTTTTGTTCCAACATTTGCCTCTCCTGTACTTGAAGGGCACATTTGCACCATGCTAGCGGGAAACTGGTGATGGCCATGGCAGTGAACGGGCAACGTGCGGTCGTCTGATTCCCTCAGGGAGCTGAGGAAGCAGAGACGTTCCCGTGAAATAAGAGATCTTAGTTCTTCTCTCAGCTGGTTCTGACAGAGACCACACCCTAATCTCCAGCAGGAAAGGAAGTTGACAGGGAGGTTGGCCTGGTAAGGTGTCAAAGTGACTATTAAGATATGGCTTCTCTCCAACTCTGCTCTCTTTTCTAAGCCCCATAAAATAGGAGTGTCTCATTGACTGCTAGATGTTGGTGATCTCAAGAGCAACTGTTGGTTTCCTGAAGAAATCACTAAAACACAAAATCAGGTCAAGGCAGGTTAACTCTAAGCAGTAACCAAGAATCTATTTAACAAGTTAAGCATGGTGGCTCAGACCAGTAATCCAGGACTCAGCAGGCTGAGGCAGGCAGATTAGAAATCCAAGGCTAGCCTGAACGTCATAATGAGTTGGAGGCCACCCTGAGCTATGTGAGATCCTGCCTTAGGCAAACAGTCCAGTTAACAGAAAAAAAGTTTTGACAGGAAAACAAAGTAAAGGATACCTGGTAACAGTTATTCTCAACCTGTGGTTCTCAACCGCTTTGGGAGTCCAATAATGACACTTTCATAGGGGTCGCCTAAGGCCATTGGAAAACACAGATATTTACATTATGATTCATAGCAGTAGCAAAATTACAGTTATGAGTCTACAATGAAAATAATTTTATGGTTGGGGGTCATCACACCATGAGGAATTATATGAAAGGGTCACAACATTGGGAAGGCTGAGAACCACTGATTTAAAACACAAAGAACTCGAAATACATGAACACTATGAGTTTCTCAACCCCATGCCTGCAATACATCCCACAACGTTATTCTCAGCTATATATTTACACAAGCTGAGCAAAGTCTGCTGTTGGAGAACAATTGGATGGCATGCAGCTGACTACAGAAGCGCCCTTTCAGGTTAAGGCACAACTTCATGCTTCAAAGTGAAGACTTCAGCGTCTCAACTGCCACCCGAGTTTCAACAGATGCACAGCGACTCGCTTCCTTCTCAAACCAATACTAAGAAACGATACATGTCAAGCTTAGTATGAAATGACTAACCTCAAATCACCAGGCCTCGAGCAGGAACCGGATTAGATTCTTTTCTTAAAGAGCAGCTACACAAATACTGGCTTAGAGGAGACGTTTAGTAAGAACCCGGGGATAGAGAGTGGCCACCCAAACTACAGCTCCATCCTCAGAGGGATTGAGAGTTTATTCTTGAGCCAAATAAGAGCAATTGAGACTGGGGTTCAGGATGACCCAAATAGCATGTTCCAACACGGAAACGGTTCCACCAGGCTTTCAAAGTGGCAGAACAAAAGAAGTCATAAGTCAATGAATCTTTAAATGTCCTGGTGGCCAAATGTCAGCTTGGTGGACTAAAGCAAAGTGGAGACGCTTGTACAGCAAGTTTCAAATGCCACCCCACACCACTATTGGCTTTTGGATGGAGGAAGCTAGTGGCCTGTAACTACATTCCAAAAGACTCCCCATGACAGTCACAGGGTCGTTAACCTAGACTCAAAGGTGGACAACAAATGGCCACGAAGGCGCTAGAGACATCTCAAGAGGATATGGCGCTGGGCCTGCAACATTGGATTCTCTACGGATTTTAAGAGTTTAAGTTTTCAGTCCTGGAAAACTTTAGGCAGAGGTGTGGCTTTTTCTCTGGAAGCTTCAATTCATAGGAGCATACATACGCTCTAGCTTCAAACTGTCTGGGTTTAAAACTTTGTGTTGACCTGCTGTGGGAACCGCTGCTGTAAAGAACTCATCTACACAGCGAGAAGGATGCAACTAGCGGCAGCCCCCACCTCACAGCCAGGCCTTCGGGGTCAACAGAGTGGTTTCCCAAACGCAGCAACTTCAGCCAGAAAGTGACTTTATCTGAAAACAAAATCCTTTTAGACATACTTAGTTAAGATGATGTCATTCCAGAATAGGTTAGGCCTCTGATATCTGGTGCGACCAGTGTTTTCAGAGGGGGGAAATTCGGGGTCAGCAAGATGGCTCAGTAGGTAAAGGTACTTGTCAAATACCCGAGTTCCATCCCCAGGACCCACACGGAAGGAGTGCACTAACTACTACTGTCTTCTGACCTCCACAGCCCACACACAAATACATAAATAGATATATAATAAATGTAAGTGTCAAAGGTGAAGGAGGGGGCCGTTCAGACACAGACACAGTCATGAACAGAAACACAAACGATACAGGGGAAATGCTGTGTGAAGACAAAGATAAGCCTCAGGAGTGCCTGAGTGCCAAGGAGAGAAGCCTGCAGTGGGTCCCCTCTCACTGTGCTCAGAGGAAAGGGCCCTGCCTGCATCATGATTTAGGATTCCAGCCTCAAAACTAGAGACACATTACTAGTGCTGAAGAAACCCAGCCACAGCGACCCCGGGACACTACCATAGAAGCCCAAGTTTGAAAGTATTATCAGTGCCTAAGAAAATTCACAGGTTAGATGTTCTTATTCAACTCTAAAATACCCCAAACAAAAGAGACAGGCTGGCCTCAAACTTGCCATGAAACAGAGGCGGGCCTTGAACTCTCGATCTTCCTGCCTCTATCGTCTCAAGTGCCGGGATTACAGACGTGAGTCTCCACACCCAGCTGAGAAAATGTGTTTGAAATAAATCGAATTATTCCCAGGACAGCAATTAAGCGGACCACAAGCATTTCCGCCTCAGTGATGGAAGCTGGATACCCGCAGAGGGCAGACTTCAGTGTGACGGCAGAAAAACAATGGTTGCCCCCAGAATTTCACCGTTATAGTCCTAAAATAATTTACAAATATAATCCTTGGTTTCAAATCTGCTCTCAGGACGAGCTTCAGGAGGGGCTCATAAGGCCCTAGCCCTGGCTGAGGAGCTATTGGCAGTGGCTGGCTGGCTGAGAGGGAGTTCCTGGGGTTAGGTGGAGGATGACCACTGGTAGATGGGACACACCCCTGTGGATGCCCTCCCACCACGCCCATGTGGACAGCACTAATCGAGCTCAGTGGACTAAAATAAATAAATAAGACAAGAAGCTGGGAGGGAGATATGTTGGGGGGAACCCTGGGAGAAGGTGAAGGGTAGAAGGAGGTGGATACTATGAAGACACAGCACACGTATATAAGGACTTAACAAAGAGCCACTAAACATATGAATAGCTCCACCCTCAATAATACTTTAATTAATAATACTTCCTATTATTAAAAAGGGGGAAGAGAAGCAGGAATATTCCCTAATTCTCTTTAGGGAGACCGGTTAGCTCAGGATTCAGCCCAGGACCTCATGCATGCTGGGCATGTGCTCGACCACTAAGTGACAAGTCCAGCCCTCCAATCCATTTTATAAAGCCTGACCTTAACAGCTAGATCTGAGAATGTCATTAACCAACAGGAAACATACATACCAAATACACTTGTCAACATAGATGAGCAGACTCCTTAAGATATTAGTAAACAAAACAAAAATCAAATTCCTATAAACAAGCAACACACAGAAAGGACTCACAGTGGCACTCTGAGTGACAAATGCTGGAAACAGCCCAGGTCCCTGTCCACGGCCAGCAGGGTCTTAGTAATTACAGCATGGTAATACAATGGAATAGGTTTAGCACGGGAAGTCAGTGGATCGCAATTACAGGCAATAACACGCGAGGCACTGGGACAGAATACGAATAAAGAAACCATGGGAGGGGCGGGGTCAGAGTCCATGCAGACAGTTTGAAGGCACACAGGACGGCCACTCAGGCGTGGTAGGTGAGTCACAAAGAAGGGCACACAAGCACACAGGTTGTGTGCACCAGGCTGGCGTCCCTGAGAGGGCGGGTGACGAAGGACAGGGAGGAGGCTCGGGGGGCAGTGAGGCTCATTACACCTGCTAAATGCCGTAAGCATTCGTTCATATTTACTCAGTGTTTAGCTTAAGAACTACAAACAACTAATAGAATGAGCCACAGTTCCTGATCGGGGCTCTTTTCTCTACTCCTCCAAATCTATCCACAGCATGGGACGAGGGACACACAACTCAGCGTTCTACACCCCACCAGAATTTCCTCCAAATTCTCCTAAGTGATGATTTTTTTTTGAGTTTTTTGAGACAGGGTTTCTCTGTGAAACAGTCCTGGGATGCCAAACAGAATCCTTTCATAATGTTGTCTACGTCATCGCCTATTGAAGCAGCCATCACATGGTCTCCCTCACTACTATGTTTCGAACTTAACACATCCCAACTACAAGTCAAAAAAAAAAAAAAACTTGAAAGCTATTTAAATTACCCCACAGGCAATTTTATAGTGATTTTGAAAGATACTCAACCTTAACAATACAAATTTTAAATTTTTGTACAGATTAACTCTTCAATCAATTCTTTGCTTGCTTGTTTACATTATTAATCTAATTGGAAACCCTTAACTATTAGAACTGCATCATATTTAGTGCCAAAATACGACGTTCAGCAGAAGTGGGGAAGGGAGTAGGCGTTGGCGTTACTGAAACACCAGTGTTTGACAAGAAGAATTCAAATGTTGTTTCCTGGCAATAAGGCTTTAGGCACCAAGAAACCTAAGACTGTTTGGGGTAATGAACCCAAATGCCTAAAAGGCATGAGCTCTATTATTGCAGCGTCTGGGGAAGACCCTTTTCCCACTTCCAGCTCTTACATTGCTTTGAGAACACTAATTTAAACAGAATCAAAAGCGTAAGTATTATAAAGTCATATTTTACATCAATGACGTCTATAGTGTTTCAGCCCGGGTACTCAAATACAGAAGAAAAATTTAATTTAAATTGTGTAAAATCATATACATTTGTATTTTAGCTATAAAAAATTTAACTAGCATACAACCTATACTATCAAATACTTTATATTCCAGGTCTATCTAAGTTAAATGATCTGGTCATTTTTACCCAGAGGAGAGAATAGTAAGGCCAGCTTAGATAGTACCACTAACCAAGAAACCCAGGCATCCCAGGTCTCCGAGGACCATAGATGACAACTCCAGATCACTGTGGACCATGGCAAGAGATCAGGAAAGTACTTTGATTAAAAGTTGTGTTTCAAAATGTCCTAAAGATGGTTTGTTTTTTTGTAAAGTAATGCTGAGAGTCAGTAACTAGATGTGAAGGGCCAGGAGTCAAAGCGTTGGGTCCTCTTCCACTGATAGTGACCGTACTTAAGCTTTGTCTAAGGCATGGAATAGCAAAACACAGAGTTCTTTCCCAAGTCTGGGGCCTTCTAAATCACCAGAAAGGCTCAGAAAAAGACAAGCGATGACTTCAGAGAAGACCTCACGCCCACAGAGGGACAAGGGGAAGCATCTGAAGCACAGGCAGACTCTAGAAGTGGTCTGCGCACAGACGGAGTTCCAGGGGGTTTCTCTAAGATCGTCCCTTCTAAACAACAAACTGGCGCCTCATTTGTAGGAAGCAGTACTTACCAAGCACTTTGTTCCCAGTTCATAAAAGGTATGTGCTTGCGTGCTTTGAGGGTTTGCAGCTATGTGGTTGCATGTGCTCATGTGCACACATGTGGTTGTATGTTCTCATGTACATACATGCATGAGGAGGCCGGGGGTGGACAGTGGGTGTCTTCCCGCACCACTTTTCCACTTCAGTTTTTGAGAAAAGGTCTCTTGCTTAGAGAATTTCTATGCATTACAAGAAAAGGAAGACACTTCTATAATTTCAACAAGGAAAAGCATTCTGCGAGCTGTTTATAAAAATTGTGTCATTTATTTTGCTTATCTCCCAATATGGTTCATTTGTTGCACAGAGGCCAGAAAATGGTTAGGCATTAGTTAGAATTTTCCAACTCATAGATCTGTTTGTCCATAAACATGGGTGTGACAAACTCAAAAGTATGTCCTCATATATTACATAATAAAAATCACTCAGTATTTTCAGTGAGAATTGATTGGCGCCCACACCAGACAGTCCCTCGAGTAATAAACTTGCTTTGTAGGTATGACTAGACTGTGTGTTGATATTAAGTTGATGAAAATGAACCTGAGATCTGCCGCAGAGTACTGACGAACAGACAGCATTGTGTGGAAATAAACGCGCTGAAAGGATTGGCTGCCTCTCATTTGAATTGTAAAGTTCTTTTCTGTTCTGAAATCCAATTTAACTCAGCAACGTGTATTGAACACCTAACAATGCGAAGTGTCGAAACCCAATCTAATCACAGTGTTTGCCTTCACATGGGAGTTCTGGATAAGCACTCGAGGCACACAGCACTGTCAGAGGAACCGGTTCTAAAATGCAATCATTTAGCGCATCACATCCAGCTGGCTCACCCCACCACCAGAGCCCTTGGAGGCTACAAGTGTGATCGAATCGCTTTCGGGGTGTCCTCAGTTGCACCGCTGTGTTCTCTTAGCCTAAATCCTCTGGGCTCTTGTAGGTGTTCTGAACCTACATAGGGTCCTCATGGTTCCCAGACGTTCTACAGTCCCCTCCTCCTGAGTGTTCCTAACAATGTAATGAGCACAGGCACGTGCGCAGTGAAGTACCGGGCATCCTTCAGACTAACACAGCATCCTTCAGGCCAGCAGCACTGTTGAACGAGGCACCAGCATTTACCTCCACCGCAGAACCACCACTTAGTCAGTAATGCTGCATCATCTTAGTATCTACCCCATCTCCTCTTTTCTCCCAATCCTTTAGGGCAAGAACTCTGGCTTTCTATTGATGCATTCTCCCACTGAGTCGTGCTCTCTGGTGAACGCTATGGCTATCTGTTGTTGCTTGCCCAAACTTCCTAAGTGACCTCCTAGCACCACAAAATGCTACTCTCTCCTATCCATGCTGCTTAGGCTACAGCCACTGTGACCCCTTAAAGATCAGGTCTCTTTCCTACTTACAACTCTTAGAAAAACTTCAATTTTTTAATACGTACTATAAAGCCCCTTTCTAGCCTGGATCTAGTCCATTTCCCTATCTTCCCTTGTCTCCTCTTGCTGAACCTTTGCCTTCCAGCTCACAGAATTCCTTCAGTTCTAATAGTCCATAATCTGTGTTGCTCTCCAGCTCTCAATTATCCTGTTCCTCCCTGCAGGGACCCCTTCCCCCTGCCCTACATCGCCTGAGCCGGAGAAGCAGGTGCGCACTGATAATGACCATTGTCCACTCAACCTGGGTTCAGCTCTGTATTTGTGAAGCACAGGACTGAGTGTGGAGAAGAAAGCTGTCTCAGAACATCTTGGCACTATAAGTCCCGCTTTGCAGCACCCGACATGGCCAGGGACTGGGAACTACACTGAATTCTAAATGGACAGGTGGCGGCAGCTGCTGTACACAGATGTCATGCATTAAAATCGAGACGGAATGTGATGTTCTAGAAGGATTAATCTTGTGAGATCTTCTATCTACTCAAAAAAGAGGAACAGTAACAAACCAGACATATGTCCACTGCCCAGTACAGTAGGAGCTCCTTGGTGAGAACAGTCTTAGCAGCTGCCCTCTCTCTGAAGGACGAAGGACCACAGATCTCTCCACTTGTCCTCCTCTATCTTCAGACAACCATTAAAAGAGGTAGGACCTTTGTCAAGGTTAAAAAAGAAATACATATTCCTCTTAAGTCCAACAGCAGTGTTTCTGGATTCAGAATGGTTATGAATACCTAGAACAATTAGGAGCCAACGTTTTTTGAACACGTGGGCTGGGTTATTGCTGACCTGAGCACTGGGAAGTGTCTTAGGAAGTCCAAGTGGGCTGGCCAGCGGTGCCACACGCCTTTAATCCCAGGAGCCGGGAGGCAGAGGCAGGCGGATTTCTGAGTTTGAGGCCAGCCTGGTCTACACAGAAAGTTCCAGGACAGTCAGGGCTACACATAGAAACCCTATCTCAAAAAATAAAATAAAATAAAAATTGTAGAAGTCTTTATGGATTGACAGAGGCTAATTTCAAGTACTTTCAAGTACTCAAACATCTAGGATCCAGTTCTCAACAGAAATGTACAGTGACCTTTGAACCAATGGAACAATGATGACAGCAGACTGAGTCCTTTGCTTGCTTGTGGCAGCAGACAACAGTGGCAGCAGCCCCCTCGAGCCTCTGGTCCTAGTTACAGCCAGACTCTTATTGCCCTTTCTGAACAACTCTAGCAAGTACAGTGAACTGGCAGCTTGAGGAAGCCCTTAATGGCTTATTCAAGATCACACAATGAATAATAGGTAGATACTTGGGACAGGAAAGTGATTCAGTAAAAACAGTGGTACATTGTACCATCGAACACAAGGGGAAAAAAATCAGGGGGTGGGGCAAGATGGGAAAACCCCCATGAGCTCATGGGCCTGCAACAACCAAGGACTGCTCTCTGTAATGCTCTAATGGCCTATGCCCAACTGTCTGCATAAAGGCTCAGTGGGGGAACAAACGGTCTTTGGTTTGAAGAATATGTCACAGACCAGGAAAATATAACTAGACTTCATTGTCTTCGTGCCTTGACAACATCCTAGAGAGCAGAGCCGGGTTCTGAATTGACTGAGATCTTCCATAAATGGTGTCTAAATGCAGGCTACACACCATCCAAAACTCCCCAGAGAAATTCCTATTATGTACAAGGAATGGGGAATGCAGCAAGTCCCTCGCCTGGGCAGAACACATTCTCTGTTCAGTGCAACTTTGTACTTCCTGGGTGCAGTGCCAGCTGTGTTCCTACTAGACCAAGACCCAAAACACAGAGGTTCTAAGCAAATTGAAAACTAAGCTAGTTCTGGGAAGACACAGGCATGACAGTAATAAGGGGATCATTTTTTTTTTATAAAGGCTCTAGTTAAGAGTCAATATTATGTTACTTGGAGTTGCTGTAGCAAAATAGAGTTACTTTTTTTTTTTAAGTCTCTATCGACACACACATTAAAACCAAGAGGTGGGAACTGGCAAGAAGGCTCAGGAGGTAAGGGCACTTGCTGCCAAGATTGATAAAATGAGTTTGGTCCTCAGAACCCATGTGGTAACATAAAAGAATGAACTCCCAAAAGTTATCAGCTGGTCTCCACATGCATGCCATGACACGTGCACATACTTGGACACACATACGCCATTCATCCATCATACATACATACATAATACATTCATACAAACCAAGAACTGGCTGAGATGTGAGATGTAGCACCAGTGACCATCACTCTGTGGAACTGATAATCAAGGGGAAACCTCCAAACATGAAAGTAAGTGCACCATAAAATTAGCTACAGTATGTTGTGTGTGGGGATATTTTTTACTATGACTCAGCTCAAACCTCTTCTGTTCAGAGACCTCCCCGACAAAACAAACCTTAAATTCTGTACACAGCTGGAGGTATTGCTCGTGACTTGACAAAGTGCTTACTGAGAATTCCACGTACAGAGGTGCTTGTATCTTACAATGGGGTAGCATTGCGACTCGACACAACCATCGTAAGTTGAAAGTGCAGCTGATGCACCTGGCCGACATCCCAGCTTAGCCTAGCCTGCCTTAGACAAGCTCAAATACTCACCTAAGCCTACCACTGAGTAAAACCATCAACTGCAAAGCCTATTTTACAACGAAGTGTTAAATTCCTCCCGTACAATGACTGGTGAGTGTTTTGTCGACTGTTGGACTGTGAAACCACAAAACACAACATCCAAAGTGCTCTGGTGACCCAGTGGAGAGAGAACCCGTCAGCATCAGGGCTTACACTGCACACAGCCAAGCCTGATGGGTACCACGTTTGCACTATGTCAGCAACGGGGAGAGCATCACACTGCACACAGCCAGCCCTGATGGGTACCACGTTTGCACTATGTCAGCATCAGGGCTTACACTGCACACAGCCAGTACTGATGGGTACCACGTTTGCACTATGTCAGCATCGGGGAGAGCATCACACTGCACACAAGCCAGTACTGATGGGTACCACGTTTGTACTATGTCAGCATCAGGGGAGAGCATCACACTGCACACAGCCAGCCCTGATGGGTACCACGTTTTCACTATGTCAGCATCAGGGAGAGCATCACACTGCACACAGCCAGCCATGATGGGTACCATGTTTGCACTATGTCAGCATCAGGGGAGAGCATTACACTGCACACAGCCAGCACTGATGGGTACCACGTTTGCACTATGTCAGCATCAGGGGAGAGCATCATACTGCACACAGCCAGCACTGATGGGTACCACGTTTGCACTATGTCAGCATCAGGGCTCACACTGCACACAGCCAGCACTGATGGGTACCACGTTTGCACTATCGTGATCTGGAAGATCTGTAAGTTACCTCAGGGTTGGGATCATCTGACCATACTTGCTCATTTGGTAGTGACTTCCAGTTACTCCTGAACATATCAACTTTGCTCGCTATCAAATCAGAATTTGTGGGTGTGCTTCTTCCCCATCCTGTTTGCACCCAGACTACCAAAGAGAGAAAATGCTTTATGGCTCTACGCTTGTACAGGGTTGGCACAGACTAAGTCCCTCTGTAACATTTGACTGTCTGCCTTTCTAACTGCCAAAGAACACAGTTTAGTTATCTGCAAGCCCTGACAACCCTGCATTCATACAAAAAAAGTCAGAAATGACACACTGGAATGAAAAATCCTATAAAAAATTTTATTTACAGATGGATTAGTAAGTAAATCTATGCCAAAAATCAAAATGATGTTATCTTTAAAAGCTGTGCCACTTTGAGTGTGGTCAGTGACATCACTTGGGAGCTTGTTAGAAAAGCAAAATCTGCCTCCCACCAATCACACTGAATCAGACTGCATATGGGTAGAGTCGCAGCTCCTGTGTTTTACTTAAGTTTTAAGATGTATTTGCTTTTAAATCATGTATGTGTGTCTGTGTTAAAGTATGTGCACACGTGTGCAGGTGTCCACAGAGGTCAGACAAGGGCATCAGATCTCCCTGGAGGTGGAGTTACAGGCAGTTGCCAGCTCCCCAAAGTGGGTGCTAGGGACTGACCTCTAGTCCTTTGGGAGAGTAGCAAACACTCATTAACCACCAAGCTGTCTCTCTGGCCTTGAATCAGATTCTTCCCCCAATTCTTACATCCCTTCAAGTTTTAAGAACTGCCTCTGTGGTTTGGGTAAGTCCTCCTAAGGGCTGTGTGTTAAAGACTTGGTCCCCAGCTGTGTGCTTGTGGTAGCATCAAGGGCAGCAATGGCGGGAGGTCCTGAGGATGACTGAGGACCTTCAGCAGGTCATGGGACCCCAGCCCCCTCCTCTCTTCTGCTTCCCTCTTGCCGAAATGTGCAGCCTCATTACAGGCCAGAGCAACAGGACCGATGAACCACAGAAAGCAACCTCCAAAACATAAAACAACATTAGCTTCATCTGCGACAGCGACAGGAAGCTAACCAACAGGAACGCTAATTGAAAAACAAGTCTTAGACTACAACGAACCACGCCACTGATCTTAACCGAGCAAACATTACACAGAAATAAACGAGGAAAGTAATGAAAAATGACATAGGGACTAAAGCTTTACCAGGGTTAACTGGAACACTCTTGCTGGCGTGTAATTAAATAAAACAAGGAAAGCTGGGCATGGTGGTACACACTCATAATCCCAGTGCTCAAGAGACTGATGCAGGAGGTTTACGGCGAGTTCAAGACTGGGCTACATAGTGAGTATTTGAACAGCTAGTATTATAAAGCAAGACCCTGTATTCAAAACCAAACAATCCCCGAAAATGAACAAACAACATAAAAATGCCAGGGAAAAGGAGTAGGAAGAATAGAATTATACAATTAACGTATGGCCAGGACAGTGAATAACCAGGAGACAGTCTAGAACAGGTGGCCTGCACCAGCCAACACGCTCTACGCTCTGTTCCACGGAGACTTCAGACTCAGGCTCTTTGTTTTCAATGCTCACTGCCCATAAACACCACCCCCACCCCCACCCACCCCCATTCCCCTACCCCATTTTCCTTCGCGAGGGCAACACTCTCTGAGGCTCTAAGAATTATGGTCGCAGATGGCTGACCCAGGTAGTTCAGGAAATGTGGCCGTGAGGGAAGCGCCGGTTGAGCCTACCGTGATTCAGGTGTCTGATGCAGTCATTGAGAAGCGCGCTGAACTTCTGCTGCTCGGTGGCCTCATGGAAACAGAAGTAGCCATGCCTGAGGTAAGGCTGCCACAGGTACACCGGGAAGGCCTTGGGCAGGACGACAAAGGGCTGCGAGTTCTTCTCACTGGAGGCTGGAGAAGCAACGGAAGTGGAGACAGTTTTAAAACATGAGTATGTGTTTCAGTCTGTAAATATTTATCTCAGTCTGTAAAAGTATCTGGGGCAGACACAGGCTAGCAAGGTGGTAGGGAAGCAGGGGCTCATCTCCTCTCCATCCCTACTGCCCGCCTAGCCTGTCTTCCCCACAGGTATGGTCGACTCCTCAGCAGAGACAGACAGACAACCAACACATCTTCCTCAGTTCCCTTCTGTTGATGGCATCTCCAAAGACCACAGGCGGAGCTCCCTTCTCAGGCACCTCTGCTGACCCGCTCCTTGCAGGCTTCGGTTTCCCCAGGTTCCTTCCCCTCTGTGGCGAACCCTTGCTCACTGCAGTCTAGTCCTATTCTCACGTCAGTCTGCCTCCTGCCGCATCAGCTCCTCAACTCAATGGCTGGAGTCACTAATGCCACCCCAGCCACCAGCCCATGGCTTATCTACTCTGGTCTGTGACTTGTGTTGCTGACAGCAGCCCACTCTTTAGACAACATTCCCTTCCTAGTTGTGAGTGCCTCTCTCCTGGCTCTCAGCATATCTATCTTTTTCCAAAAAGTGACATGTTTTGCACCTACGGCTTCGTCTGCCACCCCTCTAGCCCCCGTCAAGCGTTGGCACTTGTCCAGGTGCATGTCTGGGGCCCCTCTACTTTTGATCTTTACCCTGCCAAAGGGTGTCCATCTGTTCCAAAACTAAACATTTTCCCCGTATCCTTCCTTCTTTACCATCATGCTCTTTTAGAGAAAAATCATTTCACCCTTCACAGGGTGGTTCACATGTCACTTCCTCTGGGGAGCCTCCACTGGCACCTGCCACCTAGACAGGCCGGTTTCCGTGCCTGGCACCCACTGGGGAGGAAGGGTGAGCAGATGAGCTCTGCTCTTGAATTCCCAGGAGAACCCCTCTCTGAAGAGTGATTCCGAGAGGGTAGAGGCCACTACTGACATAGCTCTGCCCATAGCAGAGTTATAGAACCTACAAGATATTCAACTTCATCATATTGAGTAAACAGATATGCTCTGTTGATCTTAAAAAAAATTTAGAGGCCCTGAAAAGACAAGACTAGGGGGCTACAGGTCTAGTTCAGTGATAAAGCAGTTGTCCAGTATCTGGGTTCAAGTCTATCAACACACACACACACACACACACACACACACCGGGGGGGGGTGGGGGACAGAGACTGCAGAGACAGAGAGAGGCCTATCCCTTCACAATCAATTCTGAGAACCTCATGGGAAACTATGCCTCTCTTCAGAAACCCTAGCCAGCCTAACCCCTGCATCCCTATCACATGACATCACACTTGGTTAAAAGAGTCCACTTCTTTCTACAGCATGGGAACACACAGAAGGTACAGCGTGTTCTGGGAGCACAGATCTCTAGGAAAGGAAGGAAAAGGGGGCACCCTCGAAGAGGCGGAGCATGCTGGGCATACCTAGAAATGGATCAGAGCCATAAGGAAAGCTTACATAACTAAGTCAGCTACTGGGAAATTCGTAATCCAAGGTAAGAAGAGATTTGATTAAGACAATACAGGAACCTGGTTCCACTGTCCTGAAATCTGAAGGCTAGGGACAGAATGGTTGGGAACACAAGGTAGCCCATTGGTGCCCAGCACAACACCCAGAACAGAAGAAGGAATCAGTACACACAAACACATGAACAGTCACACGCGAAAGAGACACCCCCTTCCTTGCAGTTGTGAGCTTCATCTTTTAACTGAGCAAGAAACTTTGGAGAATGCAACTTCACATACATTTCCAGCTTCCCTTGTAATAGGGTAGCCCACTGCTCCTAAGTTCTGGTCAATGGGAAAAAATCTGAACTGCCATATCAACCCCCTGCAAGCATCCTTAAAGAAAGTTACCGCATCCTCCTCTTCCTCCCCTTTCTCCTTCATGCGACATGGAAGGAGCCATAGCACCAGTATTCCTGCTGCTGTTAGAATAACAAGTGTGCCCAGACTTAAAGGGGGAGAAAGCCAGAAGAGCCTGTGTCCTTGACAAATCTGTGGATCTGCCACACTGACCCTGGAGCGGCACGCCAATACTTACGTGAAGATAACAAACCTTGCATACTTAACTTGAATTTCATTGTGTACAGTAAACCAGATCCTAACTAATAAAATGCCAAGAGATCGATCACTGTAGTAAAGCATGGGGACACTCTGAAAGGCCACCCTGGCAGAACATTCCACGGAGAACATACATTTACCCATTAGCCTCCAGTGCCTCTCCTCCAGCAACGCTGGAACCTCCCTTTTTAAACGTGCTTAAATCTGTTCTTTCGGGTAGAAGTAACATTCTACCCGAATGGGGTATATCTGATTTACAAGGTTTATGAAGGTAAGTCTTCGTGCCCTTTCCAAGATGTCACAATTTCATACAAATGACATAAAGTAACACTGACTCTCTATATCAGAAGCTTCAGCAAACCCTATAAAATCCATTGCTATTAACCCCTAGTTACCTTTAGCTAAACCTTCCATAACAATTTTCTAGATTCCATCCATCTACAATTCATTTTTCTGGGTTGAGTTACAAGAGTATCACAAATGATCTATTGAAGCATATTCTACTTTTAGAATTCAGCAGGCCACCCCATACAACAGAAATAGTCATTGAAAAGCTGTGTCTGAAGCCCTGGGCTATCTAGGCATGAGTCACATAGGCTTTATGCTTTTCATTCCTTCCGATATGAGTTCATCAATAAATTCATAAGTGTATTGTTCTGACAGATTACGCTGGAAAGTTCTGGAGAGAGTCTCAAGAATCAACATGCTGCTGTTCTCACTTTTAGTGGCTGGCACATAGCCAATGTGGCAGATAGGTAGACGCTGGAAAAAATTTCATATATTTTCTAGGTAGTGAATACATAAAGCATTGCTTTAGCCTGAATTATTTAGTAATAATTTGATAATCTAGTTTTATGGTCCGTGTACTATCTATAATTGTGTTATTAAAAACACCACACTAAGCAATCCACAGCAAATAACAACTGATGGAATGATTATATAGTTCTCCATAAATTCTAATGAAATGATGATACCCATTAATAAGAGCCAGGGCTCTCTCCAAGAAAGCAAGTAATGAACGTGTGCTGTGATTTACACAAAGGCAGATGGAGTTATTCTATTATGCACAGTTCATGAATTCCTATGAAATACCCTATTTAGCCTATATAGTATCCATCATTTTCTCTACATTAAAAATAAGTGAAATGGATGAGAATCAAAGAATTTTAAAGCTGGAAAGATTCTTCTAAAAATTTCAAGTTTAAAGCTCCATTTTAAAGCAGAAGAAACAGAAGCCAGAGGTGCCCAGGGCCTGCTACCCTGAAAACGTTTGCTAAGAGGCACAGTGGGAGCCACATCCAAATCCACGCCCCCAGGTCTCAGGCCAGCGCTCCATCTACAGCAGAGCTCGGCATTACTTACAGACGGTGAACAAAGGCGGTGCTTTCTTTTACTCTGTAGCTATGAGTTCCTGTGGGGTTTATTTAAAATGGTCTTACTTTTGTCGGCTTCTGTAAAATGAGATAATACTCCCTGACAGGTCAAGACTTGCTTACTGAAAAATGAAATTGTGCGTGTCACACCGGATGCCTGACCTGTGTGTTTCTGCCGTCTCGAGTGTTGTTACCAAATTCTACAGCGTATCCCTAGTTCTAAGATACCTGACTGTCAGCAACATAGAAACTGCCCTTGTGACGTCATAGAAATGGGATAATGTCGACCCAGAGTAAACAAACTCCACTTTCTAGCTGCAGATGGAGTGTCGGGATTCAACACAGGTTTCTCCACCTTGGCTCTACTGGTACCTTGGGCCACTCATCTGTCTCTTCAGGGTTGCCCTGTGCATTATGGGTTGTTGAACAGCATCGCTGGTCTGAATGTCTGTGTCACTCTCCTCCTAGGACTCTGGAGACTGACAAATGTCCCTGAAAGGGGACTATTCTCCCTTATTAAGGACCACTGATCCAGTTACATAAAGTTAGTTCAGGGAAAGTCAGAGCAACTCACCAATGGGGTCTGGAAAATGCTTGTCAGATAGAAGATTATATTCCTCTTCTGAGGTTAAAACTTTGCCTCCAGCTGGAAGAATTCGGCTTTTAGGAACAGCTCCTCTCTGATAGGCCTAAACAGGAAAGACATGAATGAATGATTTCTCCAGTATATATATTTTTAAAATGTCAGAAATTAAGAAATCAAACAAGTCCAGACACATATATCCAGTGACAGACATCCCTACACTATGTCATTTGGGGTCACTTATTAAAATTTTTTTGGTTTGCATTCTTGTTGCTTACACGGTAGCATTCCTTTACTTCTGTTTGATGGTCACTCCCAGAATGGTAAACCAGATTCCCTAATCTCAAAGAGACTCCCAGGAGGTGTGTTCTTAAATGGAAAAAACGGAGTATCTGTAACTACTATGCCTGTATGATGTTCACCACTTCAGACGCTGATGGCTCTGACTCATTCTGATAACCACAGGTTGTCTCTCTCTGTCTCTGTCTCTGTCTCTGTCTCTGTCTCTGTCTCTCTCTCTCTCTCTCTCTCTCTCTCACACACACACACACACACACACACACACATACACACACACAGCTGACGTGGGCCACATTAGATGCTGAATGACACTGTGGAACAAGTTAACTACACTGATAGTTACCATGGAGCTTCACCAAAAATACAAAGATGTTGCCATAATAAACGTGCAGTCATTTGCCCCCAGAAATGACTGGATTTTTTTGCCGTGAAGTGGCTGAGATGAAAGTGCAGCTTTATGACATCAGAAGATATTCTGACCGGCAGATAAGACATTCTGCTGTCGGAGGAACCCAAATGAGATCCGGCACCCTGATTAGTGCCTAGGCCAACGTGCCCCAGGGACAAACAGATGAGATAAAACACTAGTGTGGGCATCTGATTGACAGGCTGGTTGTCAAGACAAATTATTGAAAGCAGTAACTTAGGAGCTAGTTGAGAATTGAAACCAAGAAGCTGTGGGTCTCGAAAATCTAAAGGGCGCCCTTGGGAATAACTAAAATAACATTGATCTGGACAACAATAACAATAAACTCAAAATAACAATAACACATTCTGCATCTGCAAGACGGTGCCTGGAGAGCCCCAAGCGAAACAAACACTCAGAGCCCTACGAAACTTGTTTTAAGACTTGGAAGAAACACTAATTAGCTGCTTAAACACACTGGGGACCCAGAGCATAGCAGAAGAATCTCTCTCTGTATGGTTTTGAGATAGTGTGAAGCAACTGATTCAAACAGGGTTTAACTATGGAATTTGTTTGGGGTTATAAAAAGCTTCTAAACTGCAAAAAAAAAAAAACAAACCAGTTATATCTGAGGGCAGATGACTAAGAACATTACATCATTTGACCCTCAAGGCGGCGTTAAGAATTAGATATTATCTCCATTTACAAATGAGAAAACTAAAACTCACAGAGGTCCAATAATGTGCAATGACCCAGTGGTGACTGACAGATTATGGACTCATTTATCAAGTCCCCAGCAAATGTGAGGGAAATTTTGATGAATTATGAAATGAGAACTCTCTGATGTCCCTGTGCTCACCACCAAACTGGACTCTCAACAAAGTAACAAGACATTAGTGAATAGTTGATGTCTAACTCTTTCAAATGATTTATATTAACTTTATGTTCACTAATGTTTTGCTTGCATCACACATGTCTGTGTGAGGGTGCTGACACCCTCAGTTCAGTTCCCCTGGAACTGAAGTTACAGACAGTTGTGAGATGCCATGTGGGTGCTGGGAACTGAACCCAGGTCCTCTGTAAGAGCAGCTGGTGCTCCTAACCACTGAGCCATCTCTCCAGTCCCTAGTTAACATTTAACTCTTACATGTGATTTTAAGAAATACTTCTATAAATTAACAAACAAGATCTTGTTATAGTGTCCAACAATGACCACAAACTACATGGACTTTTCATTTAAATACCCAGGTGGTTTCTAGAACTATTTAATCATTAGTGGATTTACTAATCACGTTTTTATAACCTAAACAAATTCCTTGAAAATAATGAGCAAAGAAAAGAAAGAATAAGTTTCAAATTGAGAAAGACCATCTTTAAATGTGAAAAAAGAAAGATCACCAAAATTTAATTCATAAAGAAATTTCATTTACTGTTAAATGTGGGTGAAAAACTCAATAAATCTAATAACAAGCTTTCTCAATTAGTTAGAGGCAATCATATCAACAATTGTTCTGTTCAGGACTAAATCCTGGGCTGGCCATATGCTCAGTGCATCAATGTATTTGTTTGTTTCATTCTAAGAAATTGCCATTCTGAGAAAAGAAAGCTGAGTCTAAAAGAGATACCTAACTTAGCTAAAGGCATGTATCTGGTAACTGTCAAAGATGTAATTCAAAGCCCATAATGTTAACTACTCATTGGGATACTGTACCTCACTCCAGTCCTCTAAGAGGACATTGTAGGATGATATGGGATGTCTTTCTGTATGCTATGAATATGTGTTTCTCTCACTGGTTGATAAATAAAGCTCCTTTGGCCTATGGCAAGGCAGGATAGAACAAGGTGGGAAATCCAAGCAGAGATACAGGAGAAAGGTGGAGTCTGAAGGATGCCAACAGTCACCCAAGAAGCAACAAGCCAGAGCACAACCAGTAATGCCATAGCCGCATGGCAATATTTAGATTGGTAAAAATGGATTAATTTAAATGTAAGAGCTAGCTGATAATAAGCCTGAGCCATCATCCAAACATTTCCAAATAATATTAAGCCTCTATTATTTAGGAACTGGTGGGTAGGAGAGAAAGCTCTGATTTTAGTAGGATGTTTATGAAAAAGCCTTTGATAATTTGTTACTGTTGTTTGTAGTGTGCTGACAATTGGGGCTGTGGGTTGAATAAAATCCTAATATAGGGGAGTATTTCCAAGGGCACCTGAGACTGAGCCTGGATAAGAAATGTGTGCAGTGTGAGGTTTCAAAGGATCTGCTGGGATCATCTGAGCTCACTCCTCAGTTCATCTGAGGCTGGGAGGCAAAGTAAGTCTCATGTCCATAGTTTACTTCTAGCCTGTGACACAACTTGACCTAAACTGTGGATTTCCAAATTCACTGCTCACTGCTCTAGCTTCACACAGCCCCTCTATGAAGGAGGAAAGCGGAAACTTTAAAATCTGAAGTCCTCCGGGTCTAGATGCTTTACACACCTGATCTCCTTTCTCTCTTTGTCCAGACAAGGCAAATAATGAGAGAAAAGTCTAACTGGATGAAAACCCCTACTTCTAATGGAATGAAGTATTCAGGGCATGCTACGTTTGTAGAAACCCCTGCAATGCAGGCACTTCCTCACTGAATAACTCACTCCTCAGTCGTGTGTCAGATGTGATGCTTAAGGTGGAACGATGCTGAGACTGAGCAGAGGGAGCAGCAACAAGCTAGTGACTGAGAAGAACTCTGAGGCTGAACGAATGATCCCTGAAAAGGATCCTACACCAAACACAGGCCTCTTAGCAAACCTATTCCCACACTCATCTGCCACCCAAGACTATCTTTTTCCTAGACTGCAAGCATGGGTCTGATTAACTGCTATCCATTCAGATCCGTATAAAGCACTTAGCATACAGCAGATACTCAACATATTCCTATTCATTGAGATGAGTACCCAATCAACCAATTGCCATGGTCAGGGCATATCAATTAACACAGACAAAGTTTTAAGACAATAGCAAGAACTGATGGTAACATGGGCGTATCTTACCTCTTTGTTCTCATAACTTTCCACAGCAAAATCATTTTTAACCACAATGTATCTGTCCTTCCACTTCCTGATGTCTTCCGCAAACTGTGAGAGCTCGGCTTCATACAAAACAGTTCCTGGTTCCAAAGGGGGCTTAAAGAAGATTAATATGATTAATTGTCACAAAAGATAATATACCTTGCTAATACTACATTATTCATGATACTCAGGGAATAATCTAGAAAATTATAGTGTACAGCAATTCTCGAAAAAAAAAATGTTGCTTTCTTTTAGATACCACAATTTCCCCTTCCTATTCTGCCAAAAAAAATGAAGACACTTGTTACATGGTATGTTTTCTGATTTTTATTTCCCCCTATATGGATTAGGAATGAGAGAATATGGTAGATTTATCCTTTGTATGTTTGATAAACTGCAGGCAGGAATAATAGAGGCAGTGCAATGAGTTCATATCTAGGTGTCTCCTTTAACTCACTGACATGCCTCAAGGTTACTTCTGGACTCAGTCAGCTGTTTTCCTATTGTCCTGGTTTTGTTTCTGTTGTGATAAAAAAAAAATACCCTGACTTCCTAAAACAACTTTGAGAATAAAGAGGTTGTTTGGCTCAGTTCCAGGCCACAGTCCATCATTTCAGGGAATTCAAGGTGGTAACTCAAGCAACTAGTCACATCACATCCAGTCAAGAGCAAAGAGAATAAGCACATGGATGCTTGCTTGCTTGCTTGCTTGCTTGCTTGTGTTCCCCTCTCTTGCATAGTTTGATGGTGCTGCCCACAATGGGAGGGTCTTTCCTTGTCAGTCATCAGCTAAGACAATCTCCCAGAGGCACATTGTGGTGGTTTGAATGGCAGTGACCCCCATCAACTCATGTTGGAATACTTGATTCCAGATTGGTGGAACTGTTTGGGAAGGATTCGGAGGTGTGGCTTTGAAGTGTTGGAGGGAGGATGAGTTTTGAAGTTTTGAAAGGCTTGCGCCATTGTGAGTCTCCTTCTCTGCTGTGGTTGTATCTCAGAATGTGAGCTCTCAGCTACTGCTCCAGCACCATGCCCGCCTGCCTGCTCCCCTGCTGCCTGCCATGATGGTTGTGGATTATGGATCTATGAGCCTCCAGCTCTGTCTTCTATAAGTTGCCTTGGACATGGTGTATTATTGCAACAACAAGAAAGTACCTAAGACACATGTCCACAGGCCCACTTCATGTAGACAATTCCTCATTAAATGTCTCTTCCCATGTGATTCTAAGTTGTATCAGACTGACAGTCCTGCCAGATGTGGTGACACACACCTTTAATCCCAGCACTTGGGAGGCAGAGAGACACCCTGACCAAATACTAATTGAGAGTTCAAAGCAACCATCTATATATCACATCTTTTCCCAAAGAAGTGGAAACCTAGGTTGTGAACACTTTACCCAACTTGCTGTTTTTTGAGGAGTGGATGTTTGGTTGCAGAACAAGTCAGGCCAGCAACAATCAGTTCTGCCTCTGTCCTCATGAGCACCCTCATCAACCCTGGTATATGTGCTGGAGAGGCATTTCTCTTAGCTTCCTCATTAGGTCCTTACTGAATGTTCTGTATAAGGAGACCACTCATCCTGCTTTGTAACACAATCTCCACATCACTGTAAAATGTAGGAGTGTGCCTCCTGTCTTACATGTCACCGATGTGACATTGATTTCTCCCTGTTACACAAACATGTGGCCTTCAAAACTTAACACTTTACTTTAAAGCAAAAAAAAACAAAAACAAAAACATAGGATTCACAGGGAAGAGACAGGACTTTTCTTTTAAGACTCATCTAAGGGGTGAAATAAATTTCCATTCCGAATTCCAGGGCTTAAAGACTGTGCCAACAGATAATGAGGCTTCCTCTTATCTCACCACATTAAAAGATAAAGAGGACCCCCCTCACTTCTTTAAATGAGGCTGAAAGCAACTTTAGAGTCCTTATGCACAGCTTTTCTCAAATTTGGGCCACTTAATCAAAGCTGCGGTCTCCGGCTAGACTTACTGTGTCTAAGGCTCTAGGTTTGGGGAACAGAATTTGCATTAGTTTTGCTTAAGTCTGTTACCCAGACTGGTCCCCAGTTCCCGGGATCAGGTGATCTTCCTTCCATTGTCTCCCCAGGGTTGAGCTACACACTCTACCATACCTATTTTGAACTTGTACTATTTTCTTTGTCTTTCTTTAAATTTATTTACACATTTTATGTGTACAAATGTTTCCCTGTATATGTGCACGTGCACCACGTGTGTGCTTGGCACCCAGAAAGGACAGAAGAGAGCATCAGATCCTTGGGAACTTGGGATCTGGAGTTCCGGATTTTGGGAGCCACCATGTGGTGCCTGGAACCAAAGCCAAGCCCTCTGAAAGAGCAACAGGTGCTCTTCATTGCTAAGCATCTCCCTTACTCAAGCGCTTGCATCCTTAACATGCTCCCTAAATTTTGAGACTATTTTGTGGGATCCCCATGCTGCTAAATTCTCTGGTTAACCCAGCGCCCCTCTCCAGTCACTGGTCCCCTCATCTCTCTTGACTCAGTTCTCCTTACCCTCAGGGTGTTTCTGTCTGGATTCTTTCCTCTTCAGGATCTGCAAATGTTGCTGAGGTCTGTGCCTTTTCCCCGTCTCCATCCTCCCTCTATCCTCCAGGTCAGAACAACCAACCCCCTGGCCAACATATCCACAGATGCGGGTAAAAGTCACTGCCACCACCGCCACCACTACAACCACCACCATCACCCTCTCAGGGGCTAGAGAGCTGGCTCAGTGGTCAACAGTGCTAGCTGTTCTTGTAGAGGATCCAAATTCAGTGCCCATCACCCACACCAGGTGACTCACAACCACCTGTAACTCCAGATCTAGGGAACCTAACGCCATTTCTTGGCTCCCGAGGCACTCCCCACATACACACACTTAAAATTTGTGTCACTCTATGTGGTACTTTGAATAAATACGGCCCCTATTAGGAGGTGTGGCCTTGTGGGAGAAAGTGTAGCCTTGCTGGAGGAAGTGTGTATCAGTCCTTTGGCTGCTGCCTTTGGATCAAGATGCAGAACTCTCAGTTCCTTCTCCAGCACCATGTCACCCTGCATGCAGCCATGCTTCCCACAATGACAATAATGATCTAAGCCCCTGAAACTGTGAGCCAGCCCCAACTAAATGTTTCCCTTTAGAAGAGTTGTCATGGTCATGGTATCTCTTCACAGCAATAGAAACCCTAACTAAGACACTCTATATTTGGTACCCTGTCATGGGACTTCCCAGAGTACTTAAAATTAAACCCTTGCAGTGGGCCTACAGGGTCTGGTCCCCATCTGTCTCCAGGTGGTCACCGTCATCCACTCTTTCTCACAGAGCTCCCAGCAGGCTTATAGTCTCAGGACCAGGGGGGTCCTTCCTCTTCCTGCTCCATCTTCTTGGGGTACGTTTTCCACGACTACTCACTACCTCTTCCTATTTCGTCATCAGATGCAACGCCATCTCCACAGAGGGCTTCCTTCCCAACCAACGTCCCCCTAAGGAGATTTTTGCTTGACTGTTGTCTGTAGTTTTAATCATTACCTCACCATCACCTGCTCTCAGTTCCTCCCATTGTTTACCGTCTGTCTCCTACATGTGAAAACAAACTCCAGGAAGGTAGGCAGTTTATTTTGAAACACACATGTCAGATCAAAGACGATTCAGAGGAAATCATGTTTGATCATTGACCAAAACAAACCTAATCACGATTTTTTTTTCAGACTGACCTTCACAACAGCAAGCTAAATTTCCTGGTATCAAAACATTAATGAGAAAAAAACATATAATGAGATTTGACCCTGTCTAGCTTTTTTTTCATATAGATCATACAATAAAAAAGAAATCATATATATTCTCACATCAAGGCGGTATTTTTTAGCATAAAATGACTAGTGTAGTTTTTAAAGCTGTAATTCACACAGTTGAAATATTAGCACCTATACTCATTTCTCCAGAGAGGGGAAGATGTGAATCAGGTGTCCACAGGTTACCTTGGTCTTCAGGAACTGCGACGTTGGATCCCGTTGCTGTTCCACCTCACTGCGCACATGACTGCAGAAAGCCACAGAATACTGGCGGCTATAGTAGGGGCTGAAGTTTTTGATAGAAGCCTCAGTTTTTCCTGAAAAGACACAAAAATCAGAATTGTCAAGTGTAGCGTGCCTCACAGGACAGACATCAAACTACTTTAAACACACACCGCCACTCAACATCTCCCAGACACCCCTGTGAATCGGGCTGTGTCAGCAGCCTGCTCCCTGGGAATGTCGCTACCTGCTGCACCTGCTTCAACCCCTCTCTCACCTAGCATCACCCTGAAGAGCTCAGGGTCCCCGAGACCATTCAGTAGTAAGAGGAATCTCTTCCGTGTCCACTTTACCCACTGCTATGACTATGGAAGTAGTCTGCCTTGCCTCCTAGCCGCGCCAGCTTGGTATTGATTCTCCTAAGTGACTGCAATCCCCGTGTCCACCCTTCCAGACTCTGTACCCACATTACTCGTTTTTCTTCAGCACCTGAAAGTTGAGCCTCGAGTCTTTTGCCTCCACAGTCCTGGATCAAAACGCAATACTGAGGTGGGAAGATGGCTCAGCTGGTAAAGTGCTGGTTACTCAAGCGCTAAGACCTGAGTTTAGACCCCAACATCCATGTAAAAAATCCTAGCGCTGGGGAGATGGAGATGGGGGACCCAGGGGTTTGCGGGCCAGAAGACTAGTTAAATTAGTTAGATTCGGGTTCAGTGAGAGACCTGTCTCAAAAAACAGAAGTGGAGAGCGACTGAGAAAGTCACTTGGCGTCAACCTCTGGCCTCCACATATATACTGTATGTTAACACACAACCCACAACACACAACACACACACACACACACACAAAGGGGGGAGGAATGGAGGGAGAGAAGAGAGAGAGAGAGAGAGAGAGAGAGAGAGAGAGAGAGAGAGAGAGAGAGACTTGTGTTTCTAGGCTCCTAGTTTAGGAGACTTTTGTGATATAAAGTGTCATACTTTATTGCCATGAGGGAGAGTGCCATGAGGGAGAGAGAGTAACCGACTTAAAAGTCTAGAGACCTGGACTATAGACCTCATCCTAACTGTGAGACAGGCGTCACCATCTAACCTCAGTCAACTCCCTCAGCTCTCCAGGCCTACTGTCCCTGACCCTGGAGGGGTGTACACTTGGATCCGCATTGTTCTTTGGGATCAGGAGACACTGAAGGTACAACACCTTCACCTACGTCACCACACTGACCAGCAATGATATTTTGGCCTCTTGCTACCAGGGGTGAATTTTGCTGTCAATCATGTAGGACCTGGAGTTGGCGGGGGAAAGACCCAGTTGCCTTCCTGGCCCTTGCATAGCATGGGAGAGTACAGAAGAAGAAAGGGCAAAAGAGTATCTGAATCAGATTAGAAATCATCTTGGCCTTTCGGACGCTTGCTTCCAAGTATCAGTATCAGCTTCTCCATCTATTCGGACAAGCAGTTACAACATGAACAGGTAGGATAAGAGATTGAGGGAAAATAAACCAGAAATAACTTTCCAAAATATTTTAAAATACTTCATGAGAGGCTTGGCTTAGCTTTTGTTTTTTCAAATCTGATATTTTAGTTGACAGAGAAATATTAAAATATAACTTACTGGCAAGATTTGCACAGAGCTATTATGCATGTAAAATGCCAGAAATAAATGAGGAATCTGAGCCAGGTACGTGGAGATGTTCAACAGGAGAACCCTGGATCCCAGCGCCTCCTGGTTGGATGCCCATGAAAGCACAGCTAGGAGCCCATGTGTACAAATAACCCCCACAAGCAGACACGCCTACTTTTGCTTGGGCATTTTTCATTCTTATAATGTGTATGAGAAAAGGGAGTTCTTTTGTATTCCCTTAATAAAATGACATTTATGGGTTATATTTATGGGCTTTAGTAATTATTACTTGTAAGGTCCTTTGAGACCCACTAATAATAGATTCTGTAGAAATGCAAATAAAAGCCCCTATAATTTGAATCAGGCATGCTTTTGCTTGCTCCCCGAGTTTATGGTATTACAATTAATCAGTATTTGCATAATACTTTAATATGCTCGGGCTTTATATGCATCTAATTGGTTATTATTTTATTAGCTTTTATTACAACGCATAAGTAGTAATCCTATATTCTTGTCTATAATTTTCTTACATAGGAGTGGGACATCTTCAAGAATTCCCACAATGAGAGTGAGTCTCACCTTACAGAAACATGTAAACGGTGAGGAAAATTGCCCTTTAATTCCAGGCAAGCACTGTTTGGTCTGTCCGAAGCGTGCCATGCTAATTGTTGATGCTAAGTTTTGCTCTCTTACAAGCACTGGAATGCAATGACGGGAGGTGGCTGTTCTTTTTTTTTAATGATTTCTGTGAAGCTTATTAAAGCCGATTTTCTACTATCTCACCATCCCTCCTGCAGGAATCCCCTGCTCTTACCAAGATGCCTTAATGTCACCCCTCCCAACACATAAGAAAAATATTTCTGGGATTTGAATATCTGCCCAAGGCAACATCAACACACCACCCCCAAGTCACACTTAAAAGATTGCAGATTCCTTGCAATCTCTTAGTGCTTGGTGTGAACGTAAAGAAGACAGCTAACAGCATCTCAAGATCCAAGAAGAAAAGCACCAAAGCTGGTCTCCAAACACAACACATCTAGAACTTAGATTAGTTTGTCTGGACCTACATGGGAGCACCTAATATAAAGACTTTGAGGATGGAAGTAAAGTCTGGGGTTGGGACAAAATACCAGTGTGGCAGGAAGGCGAACTCTGGAGGCAGATAGAGATGGACTCAAGGATTTCCCCACCTGGCAGCTGTGTGACTTCGTAGGAGTTACCTTTCCTTCTCACATGAAAAAATGGTGGTGGCTTCGCAGAATTACTGTAACAACCACGCAAATACCTTAATAAAGTAGTTGGTGTCATTGCTGGCCCACAGGGAACTGAAAGTGGCTACAGCGTTGGGAATGGTGGCAGTGATGGAGCCCATAACCAGGTACCAGGGGAAATTCTTCAGTCTGAACTAATGAATTAAGAAAAAATAAAGCAATCTGTCTACTGTGCTCTTGAGTGGACACATTTTGGCTTGCAGAACTAAGAGCAGCTGCCCCTCCCATTGCAAGATTGAAACAAATATTACCCACATTTTCATAGATGTTTTTGGCTTAAGATGCCCTCTGTGTATCCCTGAGTTAAAAATCGACTACATAATGCCAGGAGTAGTAGTGCATGCCTGTAATTGCGGCACTTAGTCACCCAATGCCAATATGGGCTAAAAGATGATGCCCTATTTCGAAAAGAAAAACTAAATTAAAAAAAAACAACTCATCTTCATAAAACATTATATTAATCAACTGAAGGCAAAAGCATAGTCAGTGTGTTATGTTGAGCCCCAATCCTTCTACCTGTAAAATACAGATAATGACGAACCTCATCATATGATTTTAGGAGGGGTACATGAAACATTACACATGTTTAAAAAGGTATCTAGAGCAGCACTGACCATTGGATAATTGATACAATTTAAGTATTATTTATTATTTCTTTCTGAAAACACTCAAAAAATGGGTCAGCTCATAAGTGTCCCCAAAAATAAACTCTGGGGAAAACTTTCTAATTTTCAAGATTCCAGAGTATTGAACTTTCATTATCTCCCCGCCCCCTCCAATTCAGCGTGACACCCTCCTTTCTCAAAGTGTCGTAAGCCTCATTGCTGGGGCTTCCAGCACAAGGAGGCGAATGAGTCACAGAAAGTCGGGACCGAGCGGAAGGGCTTCTTCACCCTTTGGAATATCAGCACTTTCGACACAGGCACAATTCTGCCAATCCTGTTCCGTGGCTCCAGCCTGTGCAGGGCATCATATTACAACAATTTACTCACTCGGTTCAATCCTCACTGACACCAAAAAAGGCCTGTTCCACAGCTCTCGCCACAACGCTTAGCTTTGCTTTGGCTTTCTGCAGAAAAGGCATTTGTGGGCCCTTCCAAAACCATTTTCAAACACGAAGGCACAAAATCTCGGTGCCCATTCAATTCCCTTCTCTCTGACTCCTAGATTTAACCAGCTCCTATCCCCTTTATTTCTACACCATTTCAAGCTTTATTTTTATTTTTTAATTAATGTATGCTTGCGTGCATATATGCCTCATGTGTGCAGGTGCTCCCAGAGACCAGTAGAGGGCGTCAGATCCCCTAGAGCTGCAGTTCAGACAATTATCAGCTTCACGGTGTGGATGCTGGAAACTGAACTCAGGTCCTCTGCAGGGTGGTGAGTACTCTTAACTGCTGAGTCATCTCTCCAGACCCTTTACACTAATTACTGAATCCATCCCCTTTTCCCCACCTCAAGCCCCATATTGTCTATCAGGCCTTTATTAACCTCAACATCGTAAGAATCTCTTAAATTGCTCTGTGAAAGCACAGCAAGATTAAATACTTAGCTCTCTGATCTAAAATGTGAACAAAAACATACAGAAGAGAAAAATACTTCTAAGAAGGGCTAGGGTCTAGGATAATGGGACAGGGGTGGCAAAGACAATATGGCTACTGGGACACATTCAAGATAAAGCTACCACAAGCTGCAAAAGACCAGATAGATGTTAAACTGAGGGTCTGCCCCGGAGAACAGAGTCCTGGCATTGAGACTATCGGGACATTCTTTTTAAGGCCGTAAGGGACAGACTTCATTAGTTACAAAGGTCATAGATCTCTGGGTCCTGGCCTGACAAGTTCCAGTCACATGGAGAAGTCACACTATGTCACACCATGTCCTCAATAGCTCCCCACTGCTTGTAACTTCTCAGGCTGCCACTGAAGGAAGCCAAGTCACCTGTCTTATATCTTCCCACTTGCCCTCAATCCGAGCCCTGCCCAGTGCATAGCATCTAATCCTTACCCATTCCTGTCTCCCAAGAACCAAGAGTTCCATTGGTGCGAGAGAATTGTCTGTATTCTGTCAATCATGTATTTTAATAAAACGCTGATTGGCCAGGCAGGAAGTATAGGCGGGTCAACCAGACAGGAAGTAGAGGCGGGGCAATGAGAATAGGATAAAGATAGGGAGGAAGAAACTCCCTCTGCCATTCCTGTGCAGACCACCGAAGAGGGAACATGTAAGCTGTCACACTGAGAAAGGTACTGAGCCCATGTGGCTAACATAGATAAGGATAATGGGGTAATATATGTTATAAGAGTTAACAAGAAGCCTGACCTAAGGGCCAATCAGTTTTATAACTTATAGAGATCTCTGTGTGATTGATTTTCTCTAGGACTTGCCAGTTGTGGGGTACTGGGCGGGACAGAAACCCCAACAAGCCGGCCCCTCATGTTACATTCCATCATTCACCTTCACACTCTTCAAGTCCAGAAGCCAATGCCAACCCCAAAAGAATTTGCTACAACTGTGCAAATACGGCTTATCTCCCCTCCCGGGGTGTGCTGTACCTGCATCTGACAAATATTTGGTGAGTGGATGGGAGAACAGCTGAGTAAATATTCAAGACTAAAGAAAATCACAATGCATAATAATAATGAAACCCATGACATCATCCCAGGAAGGAAGGTTTGGGCTTACCTAATTATTATTATGAATCCCAATACATATTTGTTTACAGAAATCAGAATCTTATAGGTTAATTCCTGCTAAATTTTTAAATAAGTTTTACTCATGAAAATACTTGAAATGATTAACAATCACTTCTTGGTTTGTTTGAACTGATCAGTCTAAAAAGACAGAAAACATGTAGCAGTCTGGCTGAAATTTAGTCTGAAGAATTGGAATTTGCATGTTTTCTCATTCTAGAACAGTGGTTCTCAATATGAGGGTTACAAGCCCTTTGGAGGTCAAATGGCCCTTTCACAGGGATTGCCTAGGACCATCGGAAAACACAGAATATTTATATTACAATTCATATCAGTAGCAAAATTACAGTTACAAAGTAGTAATAAAAATAACGTTATGATATGGGGTCAACACAACATGGGGAACTGTATTCAAAAATGGCAGCATTAGGAAGGTTGAAAACCACTGGTCTAGAAGGTTCTTTGACAAATAGTGCCCACAGTCGCAATGGTTCCCTCAAATCCATTTAACAGTCACGAGGTCCCTGCTCTATCATATTGCTTACAGTCGATTAGCCTTCGTTCCCGTCATTCCCGCTCTTACTTCAGGAGCTGTACACAATCTAAAATCAAAGGGGGAGGTGCCTCTATTTCAATTCCTTTTACAAAACTAGTTCATAAGAAAAGATACAAGAAATTAAAACACCATTGTGTCATGCAACACAAAACAATTCCAACACTAATTTTGCTGTATTCTTTCCTAATCTTTTAAAATTATACTACAGTTTTTATCCAGTGTTATTTAGTTACCATTTGGTCTGTGGATTTTCTTGTAACATGAAAGAAAATCATTGTTTTTAGGATGTTAGTTTTCTATTACGAAAGATAAAGGTATAGATATAAAAAACTTTAACAAGATGGCTCTTTCCCCAGGAACTAAGGTGACCCACATATGAAGAGAAGACTAAGTGGGCTTTTGATACAGTTTCTTAAGACCTACTAAGGTTTCAGGTAAAGATTAATTTTGGTAAACAAGAAAAAATGCCTCCAAAATTTCAATAATTTTAAGATATACTATATGTCAAATTGTATTTCTCCTGAGTTGGTAAAATTGTAGAGATTTGTAAGTCCCCATGAGTTATAGCATCGGCTATGATCTTGGGTTGCTAAGCACCATAACTTTACACCTTAGGGTGGAAAATTGGAAATCCCAATTCACAATACAGAGGTGCAAAAATCTAATTACATACAATGATGCCCAAGGACTCTCTTTCTTCAAGTAAATGCCTTAGAGAATGAGGATAAATTGGATTCTCCATAATTGAAGTAAAGGGAGGGAGAGAGAAGAGGGAGGAAAGGGGAGAGTTGGGGGGAGAAAATGAGAACACATTTATTACCGGTGCTGGGTGACAGGCTTTTAACAGACTCCAGTAGGAAATGGCAGAATGATTCATGGGCAGCCTTGACTCTGCAGATTCCACGGACTTCTTGCAAAAACTCCAGCATGAGTCAAAAGGTGAGATGTGTATAAACCAACTTAAGCTCTCTATGATCTACTGTGGATGTTAATCCACAGAGACACACAAATATGTACGCTTCCACAGGAGCTTACATTAAGCATATTAAAGTCACCAGCAATCACTCAGGGTTCAGTACACATCTGGATTAAAAGCAGGCCTATCAGGAATAAACAACACAATCCAGTTTTCTGGGTTTCTAAACTCACACTCAGAGGTCTAAAATTGGCAATGAACTTGCCCTTAGACTATTGGAGACCCTGTCCAAAGAGCAAGCCCCTGGCAGCAGAACTGTCTTTAAAGGCATGTGGTAGAAGAGAAAGTGGGAAGTACATTTGAACGCATTAGCACAGGAGACCACTTCCTAAATATAACCCCAGAAGCACAGACACTGAGAGAAACAACTAATAAATGGGACCTCCTGAAACTGAGAAGCTTCTGTAAAGCAAAGAACACGGTCAACAAGATAAAACGGCAGCCTACAGAATGGGAAAAGATCTTCACCAACACTACATAGGACAAGTGGCTGATCTCCAAAATATAAAAGGGACTCAAGAAATTGGTCATCAAAAGAACAAATAATTCAATAAAAAAAATAGAATACAGACCTAAACAGAGAAATGTAAAATGGCTGAAAGACACTTAAGGATGCTCAACATCCTTAGTCTTCAGAGAAATGCAAATCAAAACAACTCTGAGATTCCATCTTACACCTGTAAGAATGGCTAAGATCAAAAGCATTGATGACAACTTATGCTGGAGAGGTTGTGGGGAAAAGGGAACACTTCTGCACTGCTGGTGGGAATGAAAACTGGTACAGCCGTTTTGGATGTCAGTGTGGTGGTTTCTCAGAAAATTAGGAAACAGCCTTCCTCAAGACCCAGTAATACCACTTTTGGGTATATATCCAAAGGATGCTCAATCATGCAATAATGACATGTGCTCAACTATGTTCATAGCAGCCAGAACCTGAAAACAACCTAAATGCCCCTCAAATGAAGAATGAATAAGGAAAATGTGGTACATTTACACAATGGAGTACTACACAGCAGAAAAAAATAACATCTTGAATTTTACAGGCAAATTAAGCTAGAAAACATCATTTTGAGTGAGGTGACTCAGACTCAGAAAGACAATTATCACATGTACTCACTCATAGGTGGTTTTTAAACATAAATCAAAAAAAAACCAGCTTACAAATCACAATCCCAGAGAACCTAGACAACAATGAGGACCCTAAGAGACACATATATATATATATCATCGACATGAGAAGTAGAAAAAGACAAGATCTCCTGAGTAAATTGAGAGCATGGGGACCTTGGAAGAGGGTTGAAGGGGAGGGGAGAGACAGGAAGGGGAGCAGAAAAATGTAAAGTTCAATAAACATCAATAATTTTTTTTAAAAAAAGCATGTGGATACTGTCTAAGGGAGCTCCAGGGACCAGACTGAAGCCAAACAGTATTTCCTGCAAAGGATCACAGTCACTGCAGTAAGTGAAGGCTCCATTGGCTCTACATATAGTTCATGAGTTAATACAAATAAGCAAAGCAGAAGACAATAAGAGTGGATATGCGACCATTTAATGAGTTTCAATTACCACCTCAATTCTACAGCAAAATGAAAGCCTCAGTTTGGCCAGCTTTCCCAGGTTAAGAGAATCTGGGATAGATGTATAAAAGTAAACCAAAAGTCTGGTCTTGTCTCTGATTTTGTTGTTGTTTGTCTTTTAGTATTGTTAGAAACACACATGCACCTGTACACACACACATACCAGTAATACATGTACACATACACATACCTGTACACACACACACGTACACACACCTGTACACACACATCTGTACACACACTTATAAACACATATCTTTCTTTAGCCACAGTTAGGTAGAAGTGATAAAGAGGCCCCATTGCCCCTCCTTTATTTGGATAGCGTGCTTGGAAATTTTCAAGATTACTGTGCCATTTCTCACGGCATGTTTCCAGTGTCTTGTGACACACCTGATGTGCGAGAATAAATCTTATTTTATTTGGCCATTTCTCTAAGTTGTCTCAGGCCCTCCAAGGAGTGAAAAGGAATTTAAACTGCTCTGACAGTTGATTTTCCAAAAATTACAAGGAGAACGATGCCTTTGTCCATCAGATGCCTTCCTCTGGAGTAAGGACACTATTACTGGAAGTCAGGAACAGAGAGGATGAGAGTCTCTTGGCTGTTAGGTCTTTCTGCACACCTCTTATCATAGGCTTTCAAAATATTTCAAAATCATTTGAAATTCCTTGCAAGTGAATGTAATGTGCCCATTTAAAAAAAGGCAGACCTGGCTCAAAACAAACCAAAAACCAAGCCTCGTGATATTCCCAATTTCCTGGTCTAACACAGTAAGTTCCCCGTTACCTCTTGTAGGTTTCTCATTCTCTTTTTCTTCCCATTTCTTTTTAACTATGTCCTCCTTTTCCATATTTCATTTTTCTAGTCTCCACACAGAAGTGTATCAGTTTGATATACTTTGTATTTTCCATCTCTTCTCTCTCAGGGAACTATGACAGGCTGGTGAGATGGCTAATTAGAAAACAGCCCTTGCCCTGAAAGGCTGGGGACCGAAGTTCAACCCCCAGAATCCATGTAAAGGAAGAAGGAGAGAATTGAGCCAACAAAATTGTCCACTTATCTCTACATGTACCATGCCATATGCAGACCCCAACACACACAAATTTTTTTTTATTTTAAGGACCCATGTCAATAGCATGGAAAAAATATCTATAGGTAAGTGCTTAGGGCCCAGATATGCTTATATTTGGTCATCTAGGATAAGGGTGGCAATAAGAAGGTGGCACTAAGCTGGGCAGTGGTAGAATATACCTTTAATCCCAACATTTGGGATACATAGGTGGGCTGATGTCTCTGAGTTCAAGGCTAGCCTGGTCTACACAGCAAGTTCCAGGATGGCCAAGGCTACACAGAGAAACCCTGACTTGGAAAACAAACAAAGACAAAAACAAACAAAACAGATGACACTATCAAACTCCCTGAAAACCTTTGTAGAACATTCAACATTCCTGTGGGCCAGCCAACATTCTAAATTATTCACAAGGCTGACAGGGTACTCGTTAATAAACATTATTTTCCTGTGCCTTAATTTATAAGATTAGAGAATGGCCAAAACGATTCAGACCTGCTGACTGCCTGAATTTAGCAGGTGCCAAATCTCTGTATCCAGCTTTGACAGCAACCCAAACACCACCCAAAATAGAATCTGGCTGATGACCGTTTAGGATGTAGCTCAGCACTGTAGTCAAACTTTACTTTTTGGAAACCTGAGCTGCCAGTTGGTCACCTGATTTAGCTAAGCACTAAACTTAAAATTCCCTGAGTGACACACAACTGACAACCACACAAAGTGTCACGTGTGATGCTCTAAAACTAGTCAGGTATTGCTTAGAGCCAGAGTGTTAGCTACTTAGATGGCACAAGACCGTCCAAAATCATTTCCTTTTCTATGGGAATTGTAAACTAAGTTCACAGGGCATCTAGTAGCTGTGCTGGGACCTCATGACATCAGCCCTGCTTGGAGCCCAGCCCTCAGAGGGGAAATCCACAGACTCCAGAACTCATCGGATGATGAGGGTAGTCCCAAATGCTCTCCTCTTCTCAAGTGAAGAACTTACCCATCCTGAGGTCATAAAACTAGACAGTAATGGCACATGTGTGAAATTTGTAGACCTTAGTGCCAAGATGTTAAGAGCATTTTCCTCTGTTAATTCCTACATCAATTTTTATGGAGGAACTCAAACATTTCTCTTTTATTATGAAAAAAGGTAAACAGTCCTTGGTAATAAAAAAAAATGTGGTCAAGGAGCCTTGTGAAAAGATGTGAAGGCTAATTTTATATTAGTCTGACCCAGACGCTACTATCCTGAGTGTGTCTATAAAGGTATCTATGCATGAGCTCTTCTCCCAAGCGGTAAGACACATTTCTTCTGCCTGACTGCTCTGAGCTTGGACATTAGCTGTGGTTGTCTTGAATGTAATAGGACCTATTAGGAAGTGTGGCCTTGTTGGAGTAGGTGTGGCCTTGTTGGAGTAGGTGTGGCCTTGTTGAAGGAGGTATGTCACTGGGGATAGGCTTTGAGGTCTCAGATGCTCAAGCCAGGTCCAGTGGCTCACTCTCTCTTCCTGCTGCCTGTCAAATTCAGATGTAGAACTCAGCTGCTTCTCCCTCCAGTGCCAACATGCTTTCCTGCCATGGCAATAACAAACCAAACCTGTACACAGATGATGAAAGGGCTGGGGAAGAAATCAGAGAATCAACACCCTTCACAATAGCTACAAATAGCATAAAATATCTCGGAGTAACTCTAACCAAACAAGTGGAAGACTTGTATGACAAGAACTTTAAATCTTTGCGGAAAGAAATTGAAGACAACAACAGAAAGTGGAAAGATCTCCCATGCTCTTGGGTAGGCAGAATTAACATAGTAAAAATGGCAATCTTACCAAAAGCAATCTACAGATTCAACACAATGCTCATCGAAATCCCAGAAAAATTCTTCAAAGACCTCAAAAGAACAACTTCAAAAGGAAAAGCAAAAAAACCAAGGATAACAAAAGTCCTGTACAATAAAAGAACTTCTGGAGGCATTACAATTCCTGACGTCAAACTCTACTACAGAGCTACAGTACTGAAAACAGCCTGGTATTGGCATAAGAACAGACAGAGGACCAATGGAATCAAATAGAAGACCCGGATATCAATCCACACATCTTCGAACACCTGATTTGTGACAAGGAAGCAAAAAATATGAAATGAAAAAAGAAAGCATATTTAACAAGTGGTGCTGGCATAACTGAATATCAACATGTAGAAGAATGAAAATAGACCCATATCTATCACCATACACAAAACTCAAGTCCAAATGGATCAAAGACCTCAACATAAATCCAGCCACACTGACCCTCATAGAAGAGAAGTGGGAAGTACACTTGAACGCATTGGCGCTGGAGACCACTTCCTAAATATAACCCCAGCAACACAGACACTGAGAGAAACAATCAATAAATGGGACCTCCTGAAACTGAAAAGCTTCTGTAAAGCAAAGGACACGGTCAACAAGACAAAACAACAGCCTACAGAATGCGGAAAAGATCTTCACTAACCCCACATCAGACAGAGGTCTGATCTCCAAAATATACAAAGAACTCAAGAAACTGGACACCAAAAGAACACTAATCCAGTAAAAAAAAAAAAAAAAAAGTGGAGTATGGGCCCAGTTCTTTATATTCTATATATGGTCAATCAGATACAACTGACTGAAATACATTACTGAATCCCAACACAACCATCCATTTATTTCACTTAATAGACACTACACTTTAGATCAATAACAAGTTAAAAGCAATATAAACATCTAATGTCTCCATGTATGAAGTTCTAAACATCATCAGAAAAAAAAAAAACCTCTGCAAAACAAGGAAACTATACTTAAATCACTCCAACAAGTATCTATGAGAGAACTAAAGTATTTGGCTCAGCTTTATTTCACTTGGCAGAAATTGGCATACAAAAAGGCAGAAACCCAGCAAAGTTCTGGGTACCAGGGAAACAGCTAACCTTATCTGAGCACACTTTAATCCTATTCAGGTGTTCCAATTAAGTGGCATCAGCATTTCAATTAAAGCTGCAGTCTTTGCTGCCTGGACCAAGAAGGTCCCCTGGGAAAGGCACTAATTAAGTCAGTTTTCTTATCTAGTGATTACAAATTTGTTTTGCACAAATCGAGGTTAAGAGGTATTAGCACGGACCAGTTGTCTGAATATTTGAAATGGGCTTTAACAAAGTTTCTCTTGCCTCTACTCTGCATCCAACTTTACCTGAGCCATAAGGCGAGGTATGTTGAGCAGGCCATTAGCACAGTGTTTGTGTATTTGTGAGTTTTTCTTATTTATGAGATATTTACAACATACAGGATAATATATCGGGTATTACATACGTAAAGTCTCCCTGGAAAATAAAATGCTAATACTACATCAGAGGGAACTTATTTTTTCAACAAAGTGTTGTAACTCCATCTGTAGGTTTTATCATCTCTACAACTTCATCTGGAACCATTATGTTGAAATAAGTGCTATTATTCCTATTATTATTTTCATCTCCAACAACTTATGTGGTACCTATATATAATTAACAGCATTGTTATGCATATTTTCAAATTTGACTCCATCTGTCATTTTGCTGCCTCGTTTCTGACCCATACTACATTTGTATATGTGTGCACATGTATGTAATATTAAATTATAATTATCATTTAAATTACTCTATCACTGTAATAATTGAGAAGTATTGTACTACTAGTACCAGGATGGACACCAGATCACTGGAATAGAACAGAAAATTGAAAACAATCAATTCAAAACTGAAAATTGATATGCATTAGAACACAGTACAGACACACTCACACACCATGATCTAGTATATCCATTTTAATTGCAATATTTAACAGTAAGGTTCGGTTACTTTTCCTCTCACTTATTTCCTCTTTCACCCTTACAATCAATGATGATGTGAGCATCAGTGCATGAACCTCCCAGTGCCCACATGGGAGTTCATCTAAACATTCATCTAGAACACCGGAGCAAAGCGCAAGGATCTCATGGCCCTCAATACCACCAAGCTTCTCACCAAGGCGGCAGCAACTTATACCCCAATCCTCAGGAATATTAGCATTGTCTATTCTAACAGGTAAAAGTTACACTTATTCATAAGTTGAGCGGCTCTTCAGACACTCATTTGGCCATTCAGTTTTCTCTTTCCATGGATGCATATCCCGTCCCCAAGTTTTTCTACTGACATTCAAGCATTGTTTATAAAGTTCGAGAAAGTTCTCAGACATAAACACTGAAGGCGTCATTTCCCAATCTGTGCTCGGTTTTACACTTCAGTTATGGGGTTCCGTTGAGCAGAAGTTGTAGAGTTTAATGAAGTAAGACTTAAGCCGTGTCTACATTGGGAAACCTCTTCTTCCTCTTTTGCTCACAGGGCTAGTCTCCTGCATTTCCATTTAACAGTGCTTTTACAAGAAGGTCTTTCACAACCTGGAATTTGCTTTATAAATCATTTGGGACTCCTTGTTTTCCATATGTAACACACACACTTTCCATACTTGAGTGTTTTGCTTGGAGCTCTCTGCTCTGTCCAGTGGCCTAATTAATGTTGACTTTGGAACTATTAGTACCATACTGTCTCAAATACTGTATTATTAAACTAATTTCTATTTCTGGAAAACAATGTCTTCTCATATGGTTGTTCCCCGAATTTTCTTAGCTGCTTCTCATCCAAAGTTCCTCCACATGAATTCATACCAAATAATGTCAAGTACAGTGGGAAAACATAGTGGGTATTTTCATCAAAATATCAATGAATTTGCAATTATTATGAGAATAATCGTTTTATGATACATGTGTGAATGAGCAAAGAGTCTCCCAGATCCACGTAAATGGAGAATACAGCATGGCCTGGGCTTTAACTCTGCTTGCCCTAGAGCCCTAGATCTACTGAATGGAAAATTCTGGAGGTGTAACTTAGCAAACTATGCTTTAAAAACTCCCCCGGGCCATAAGGAAGCAGTCCAATGTGAAAATACCAGTGTAATCAATCACCTGCTGAGGATGCCTGCAGTTTGCTTGTCTGTTATAAGCAATGCAGGTTATAAGAACCCTTTATCCATGTGCACAAGTATGTAGAAAAACAGGATAAATTTGCAGAATGGAATGATAATCCACAGAGCAAATGCATGTCATTTTAATTAAAGTGGACACATTTTAATTAAAGTGTCATTGTATCATATGAGGTTGTCATTCACCCGCAGATGCATCAGTAGCATGTCCTCAAACTCCTGTAACCTTGTCAACAAGAGATGGGTCTGCTATGTAGCTATAGAGTTAATGAAGTACCTGAGATTGGGCCTGCCATTAGTGACGTATAGTTAACAGACTGAGAATCTTTTCAGCATAGGGACTTGAAATGTGTATGTATAGTTATCAGAAGAGCTGAAAGCGGCCATTACACATAACTAATATTGTAGTCACAACTGCATAGTGTTAATTCAGGCATACTATTCCTTTCATATACATTGCAGATGTTTGCAAACTAGCCTTTTGTTTTGAGACAGGGTCTCATTTTTTATTCCAGGCTGGCCTAGAATTGACTATGTAGCCCAGGTTGGCCTCAAACTTATGACAATCCTTGTGCCAGGCATGTGTCACCACACCCGCGTCAAACCAATACTTAATAATATTGTTTCTCAGACTGATGAGATAGCTCATTGGTAAAGGCACCTGTCTCCAAGCCTGACAACTTGAGATGAAAGCCAGGGACCCGCGTGGTAGGGCAAAAGAAGGGGCACGAGTTGTCCTCTGACCTCCACACGCATATAAAAGTACAAGGCTGTGTGGGCACACACACTAAGTAAGAAATAAATACAATTCTACATACTGAAGGTTTTAGAGTACAAGGGCTATCTGAGGATGAGAAAGGAATTGTTTCCACTTGGCAAAGAGTAACATTTAAAAGCAGTCGCCTATTAGGGTAGATGGGGCTTTATAGTCGGATGCAGAGGAGAGATGTGCTCCTTTTGTGAAATGTGACTTTCTGGGTTTCAGATTTCTGGCTGTCATCTGTTCCCCTTCCTCTGAGCAAGTCACCCTACGACGACGTCCTCCTTTGAGCCCTGTCTCTGGGAGCCCATGGTCTTCAGCACCAACACACCCAGTGGGAGGCTTCTGGGTTTCAAAGGCATCAGAAAAGATTCCTTCCCTGCTGGAGGAGCTGGGCTTACAGCAACCCCAGAGTTTACTAGAGAAAGTTGCAGGTCCAAATCCCATTCTGCTGCTTCCCCCGCTTATTAGGAACATGACCTTAAGCAAGTTATTTTACCTCTGGAACACAGCGTGCAGATGTGGACGCCATCTGCTCATCCACTTGGCTGAAAGGAATATAAAGGGATCCTTTCAGAAGACGAGAAACTCTCCAGATAAAGGATACCCGCATTACAAGAGAAGAAATTACTCACAGATGAAGAAATGTCCTAGGCTTATAAATGTGTTGTCTAATAGAAGCATCATCTGTGGAGCAGGTGAACGTATCGATCATCTCAGCAGTTTCATGCTTGAGATTGATATTCTAGTTAGTTTTAATTAACTCATCTTTACAGTCTATAAAAATACTTCAGGCTTTCATTTTAAAAGTGAAAATACAGACCACAAATCTCTTTTTCTGTTCTTGCTGCTATATTAAGACTCTCTTCAATGGCTTGATAAAAAGTAGAAAGTTCTATTCCCTCTTCCAGACCAAAATCTTCAGACTAAATCTGAAACTACCTGAGAAAGGCCAGAAAAGCCGTGGGTAGTGTGGCTCTCAGGGGGACTCTTAGCGTAGAGCCTGTCTGGTGTATTCAACAGCACTGTAATGAATTGGACATGGACATTCATAAGCATCAGCAAAATGCCTGAAAATGTAATACCCACGAGGTCGGGGCTCTGACTAACACACCCAATCGTGAAAGTCCAAACACATCCAATCGCTAACATCCAACATTCTCTTTAGACTCTCTACAGAACAGAGAAGCACTCTGGTGCTCCAGGGAGTGAGTGAGTGTGTGTGTGTGTGTGAGTGTGTGTGTGTGTGTGTGTGTGTGTGTGTATTATGGTACAGATGGGGTCATGCTCCATGATCCAAAGCACTAGGCTCCTTTGTTTTGTGTGTGGGCAGGCATGCAAGCACCATAGCATGCCTGTGGAGGTCAGAGGACAACATGGGCGACATCAGAGGACTTCTTTCCCTCCCTCTACCACGTGAGCCCCAGGTTTTAAATGCAGTTTGTCAGGCCAGGCAGCAAGCACGTTTACCTGCATTCACCCACCAAATCCTCTCTTCAGCCTGCAATTATTTTTGCAATCAGACGAGTTAACTAAGAATGGGATGTAAGAGGAAAGGGCAAGTGTGTAACTATGCCATGGAGATGTAAGACAGACAGACAGACCAGAAGAGCCAAGACCTCCTTGATGTCAGGTGAGTGGGCTTTATAAGACAGAGGGGAAAGACTTCAATAGGGTTAAAGGGCTGCATCCTAGTCCATTCCTGAGTCTGCTGCTGCTCTGGGAGCGTACCACACAACACCCGCAGAGAATCCCAAAGCTTAGGAGACCTGTGGGAATTCCCATTTCGCAGATGTGTTCTTAAGGGATTATAGTGGGATTTCCTCAGCATCCAGGAAGTTCTCAGGCACAGCGCACAGATACTGCAGGAAAAGTGACCACTTGCAGAAACAACCTGTGTTAACAATGTTTCTGTGACCCTTCTCATCCAGAAAGCTGATCTGATTAAAAAAGGACCTTCAACATATGTGTGCATGTGTGTATATATGTGTGTGTGTGTGTTAGTTATGCAAGGATGATAAAGGAATGTATATGTATGTATATATATGTATATGCTAGCTATACAAGGGTGATAAAGGGATGTATATGTATGTATATATATGTATATGCTAGCTATACAAGGATGATAAAGGGATGTATATGCATGTATATATGTGTATATGCTAGCTACACAGGGTGATAAAGGGAAGATAATGTGTCATTGTATATTTTTCATGTATCTAGTTTATCCTCCAATTACTACAGTAGCAAACAAGGATCAAGCACTTATAAACAATAAATAAATCAACAATATCATGTAAATGTTACAATTAAATAAATTAAAATTTTTAAATGAACAGTTCAAGTGACGTTCTCAGGCCTGGTTTTTTTGTTTTGTTTTGTTTTTGTTTGTTTTATTTGTTTTTTGTTTTGGTTTGGTTTTTAGATTTGCTGCAGCTTTTTCTTACTATTTTTGTGTTCCCCTGTTTGGTATAAAGCAGACCCAAGAGTATTTATTTATATTATCAGATCAGTTCCCGAGTGCTGGGACTAAAGGCTTGCACCCCCACTGCCTGGCTTTTTGCTTGTCTTCCTCACAACTTCTCATGGCTTCCCAGCTACAAGGCAAAGAGTGCAAAGCTGTGTGCTGGCTGCATTTAAAAAAAAAAAAAAGAGCTCATCCTTGACTGAACCTTCACCATTTGTCACACTGTTTCTCATCCCCAATTCCAGTTCCACTTTTCAAAAGCGGCATTACATCTTCTTGAGTGTCCTCAACCCCTTACACCCTCTCTTTACTCTTAGAAGGCTTCCTCATTTTTTTAAAGGAATTTGAAGTTTCATTTCTCTCCAATCCAGCTCCAAGTTCGTCTCACAATCAACTGTATACTTTCTTCCTTCCTGTTTGACTAAAACGGAAGTGAGGCCATATTGATCACCCCTTCTGTCTTGGATCATCCTCAAATCCTGAAGGAAAACGAAGCAAAGCCAATCTCAATCTCCCTCTCAGTCAGCTGTGACCCTTTCCTTCCCTTGAAACGGTGCTTCTAAATCCCCTGGTCCCACACACACCACTCCATCACCTACTTCTCCATCATCCACTCTTTCCCCAGCAACTCAAAGGTCAAAGGGCAGGCTGAGCACTCAAACGATCCCTTCCTGTGTGTCTGCTGCCCCAGGCTCTCTAGACCCCTCATATGTATGTCCAACCCTCTCCTGCTCAGGAATTCCACATGAAGTCCACCAGGCACTCCAAAACTGTTCTCCCAGTCACTGGAAAGATTCGCTCTTGCCTGGGCATCTGCAGTGGGAACCTCAAGTTTCCCCTTTGTTCTCTGCCTTCCAGGACCATACTCACCACATCCTACCCTTAGACCTCAGGTCTGTCTCTGAAATGCAGCCTTGCTACCAACATTTGGTACAGACCTTCATCTGTTCCAAGGAATGTCCCATCAGTGAGCTCCTACCTTCCCTCCTGCCTCTGCTCACGCCTCTTCAAATCTGATCTTCAGTCTGGGCCCAGGGGTTCCTGCTAGTAATCACAGCACTCCAAAGGCAGGGGCAAGATGATTGCTGCCTCACTTTGATGTCATCTTGGGTTACATATGAATTCCAGGCCAGCCTGGTCTACAGAGTGACACCCTGTCTCAAACTAAATCTGACGCTCACCCTACCAGCAGAGGCAACAGGCTATTCAGTGCAGAATCAATTAGGTCTCTCTTCAAGTGAAAATCATCTTGATCTCTCCCCGGATCTTGGATCTTTCAGGCTTGGCTCCCGTCTCCAGCTTCTCCTCCACCCACTGAGTCCTCTTCCTCTGAGGCACTGGTGAGGTCACCTTGCTCAAGGCTTTTAAGCACAGTAAATTCCTGACCAGGAGTCCTGCTGATATTGTCCACTTTTCCTGGAACCATTGACTCAGAAAAGCTCTAATTCATCCTCAAAAATCAAACTGAAAATCTGCCCCGAAGGTTTTGCTGGTTTCCAGTGGTCAGCCTTACATTTGGATTGATGGCTGCTCTCTTTGCTACACTTCCGCATTCACACAGCCCTTCACCTAAACCCCAGTGTGACTATTTCTACACTGCACTGGCAACCAGTTTAGGTGTCCTTTCTCTCTAGTACAGCAGTTCATTTAAAATGCATTCCTTTGGTGGGGTTCCTGGGAAGGAAAGCTCAGCACAGGACAGATAAATAAGACTTCATAAATATTTGTTGGTTTGCCACTTAGACATTAGCTCCATATCATGTATCGAGCTGTCTGCCATCCCAGCACACCATCCCAGACTCCCTCCCTCGGACTTCAGAGAAAACAAACGCAAAAACTAATTTTCACAAATAGAACCCACATGCCAACATTTAAACTTAGAACTCATACATCTGAAATTCTCTAGGAAATTCCAGTTCAAAACTTCTGTTTCTTCATGCACAGTACATTTATTTTCCCTTCATTAGAAAACTAGAGAGTTCAAATAAATAATATTTTGTCAGAAGGCTCTTCCTAAAGGAATGTGTCTAATTATGTGGTCACTTAACATGAGGAAAGCTGGGGGAAGGTGATCCATAACATGAGTGTTTAAAAATCTAGAACAAAGAAAATTGTCCTGAGGTGTAGGTGAATCAGGCTATCCCCTTGGGCTAAGGAGAGGTGACCTGAGATAAGCAATTCCCTTCCTTTTCCCCCAGCCCAGCTAAAGTTCACCCTTCCTCTGGGAGTAGCAGAGGAAGAATCAAAACCACATATTTAAAAGGTGATTTTAAGGTAAAATGTACTCAGGACCACGCTTATGTGGCCCAAAAATACTTAGTTGATTTAATCCAGCTCAGTGTGAGGCAGAAAACATCAACTTTAAGCAATCCGGTTATCAGAAGTTATTTACTTACTGGGAAGGAAGATAAGACTCAAATTTCCTTTGGAAATAATTTACAGAGAGACACCCTGGAGAAAAAGAGGTGACCGCTGCTGTCTCATCACTATGCTGCTGGTTTTCACCAGGGACCTCCACGATGCTGTGACTATCTCTATCTGGGTAAGGATGGAGGGTGAGGAATGCCGGGCAGCTATTTGCATATCATCGCCTGGGACAGGTTCCGGCAACATCCTCAGCACTGAGCACAAATTGCACTGGAGTGGACAATCCCTTCTGTGAGTCACAGGTCCTTTAGCAACCTCCGTATAAGAAACTAAGTATACAAAACACAAATAATAACCCAAGAAAGTCTTTATTCTACACACTCAAAAGTAATCTTCAGATAGAAGAAAATTCCCTTACAAGGAAAAAGGGTGAAAAGCCTTGTCCCATTCAAGTACCTAGGCACAGAAAGAAAAAAAAAATACATAGCTTCGTTGTTAAGATTTTCAGTAAGATGTGTCAACCAAAGAAAGGGAAATGGATGAGAAGGAAATGAGGCAAACAATAAAAAGGAAGTGGGTTTGAGTTTTCATCTATGGGGCATCAGGACTAAGACACTGCAATGTGCAAACATGGGGGGGGGTCAAAGGCATTGTCTACTGCAATGTACAAACATGGGGGGTCAAAGGCATTGTCTACTGCAATGTGCAAACATGGGGGGGTCAAAGGCATTGTCTACTGGAATGTGTAAACATGAGGATCAAAGACATTGTCTACTGCAATGTGCAAACATGAGGGTCAAAGGCATTGTCTACTGCAATGTGCAAATATGCAGGCAGGGTCAAAGGTATTATCTTGAGAGCAAAACTCAAAGCCTATGAGTGGATGATCACAAAGACATCAAGTGCATCCCAATTAGCCTTTTGCAACCATGTGAATCAAAAGAAATCAGGAAAAGAGAAAAAATTATACAAAAAGTCCTTCAAATTTCCATCAAATGCATACAAATCACTAAATAATAATCTAAGGGAAACATTTTAAATATGGAGAGACAATACCAATGGTTTTGCATATACAATCATCTAAGACTCTCTACATTCAGTAGATCTATTTTTATTTCTTTTTTAATTTACATTACAGTGTGTGTGTGTGTGTGTGTGTGTGTGTGTGTGTGTGTGTGTGTGTGTGTGTACATGTAGAGATCAGAGGACAATCGGTAGTATTCTGGTTTTTTTCTTCCTCCATGTGACTCCTGTGGGTAGAATTCAGGCGGTTAGGTTTAGTGACTGGCACCTTTATTCACTGAGCAATCTCACCCACCAAACCTTAGATAGCTTAGTTGTAAAAGTTAGTAATTTGTCTGCTGCTTGAATGTTGTAATAAAAACATAAGCAAATAAAAAGTTTGTCACATCAAAAATATATCTCTTGATTCAATGATGCATGATAAAGTATAAAGCATGGTGATGTTAAATTGGGTGTAACTTATGGAAAGGTACTCACGAAAAGGATCAAACTGTAAAAATATATCAGTAAAGGAAATAAAAACACCATGAACATAAACTTTCTTCCATAGAGGAAGCACAAAGAAATAAAAAGGCAAAACCTACTGAGTAGACAAAATAACTGGAAGGAGGTATGTCAGAACCCATAGATGCTTCCTTCTGTTTTCCGATGGAGCTATATACTGCATAATGTACTTCGTCTCATAATAGGGCAGATTTTTATTGAAAAATTAGTACCAAAGCATAATAAACTGTTCAGAAAGCACAATATTTGCCTAAATAAAATGGCTATTTGATAACTACTTGATCACAACATGAACCTTGTCACACCAAAACCCAACTTGAAAGAAATAATTCAGGGTGTCTAAGAAACAACTACTTTTCTTCTCATTTAAAAATTTCAATACCCTAAAATCATAATTTTTAAATACTTGCAGAGAGTGCTATTCCTTGTCCTCCTAAAAGATAAATAGTAAATCTGGTCTTCTAAAAGACAGGTAGGTATATGCCAACTTGATTTTTGTGAACAGCAACTCACACGGAGACTTTATTTTCTACACATACACACACACTCACACACACACATACACACACACACACAAATTCTCTGAGCACTCTTTTTAATAAACAAAACTCAGTTTTATGAGCATTTCCATCTAAAAGTAGGTCTTCTTTTTCTTCACCCATCAAATGGATCATACATTTAAATTTGAATTGTGTTTTGCCCTTAACAGAGTAAGCACTGGCTAACTGTGTTAGCTCTGTCGCTGCACAGTCAGCACGATAAATATCCTATCTAATTGATACATTATCTCAGGATGCTAAGAGTGAGTTGTCTGTTGTTGAACATTATGCTTGGGGTTTTTAGATACGGTCATATTTCATCATCTAGCCTGCTGCCAAGCCTGCCCCCAGTAGCAGACAAGCACTGTCCTCTGGAAGCAATAGTCAAGGTGAAACGAAAACAGGAATTAAGAACTATTCCCCCCAAGGGGATTCCTGAGCAACTGGTCTACTCTTGTCCACGGTGAAACTTGTCCTGCTCTTGTGCCAGTGACCCTGGTGCCACAGACAGAAGCAGCCAGTATGGCGACTATTCTGGCATTAAGAACTATTCCCCCCAAGGGGATTCCTGAGCAACTGGTCCACTCTTGTCCACGGTGAAACTTGTCCTGCTCTTGTGCCAGTGACCCTGGTGCCACAGACAGAAGCAGCCAGTATGGCGACTATTCTGGCATTAAGAACTATTCCCCCCAAGGGGATTCCTGAGCAACTGGTCCACTCTTGTCCACGGTGAAACTTGTCCTGCTCTTGTGCCAGTGACCCTGGTGCCACAGACAGAAGCAGCCAGTATGGCGACTATTCTGGCACAGAGTTTTTTCAGAACTACCTATAGTTTGCCGAGCTCTCCTTTGCCCTCTTCTAGCCAACGACCGCAGCAAAAGGGATTGCCACAAAACTCACACCTACCGTCTTGCGAATCAGGAACAATGAAAAGTCTGCAGAGATTACGCTCTAGGCACTCTGCAGAGGAGAAAGTTTGAAATCCGCTCAATTCAGAGTGATGGCTGCCAAAATATAGAGAAAACAGACTTTTTCAGCTGGGGAAAGGAGAAGAATGGCTGTTTAATTTCCTTTGGCAGGGTTCCCACATCTCTATGTGTAGGGCACACTCTGTAATGGGGGGGGGGGGCGCCTGAAGTGAACATGCTCAAATGGCGATGAAAGAAACTGACTCACAGAGGACAAGTTAAGTGATTTCAATACAAAGGGATATTAATTATGAAATATGGGACAACGGGAACTAAACCAGACAAAAACATCACAAAGTAACTCATTAAAAGAGCTTCCAACTGCCGCGTATAACAGGTAGACAGCAGCGATAATCCTTGCTTCTTCGTGTACCAATTTGGAGAAACAGTTCAGAGGTATGGGTGTTCAATTTCTGCCTCCCACTCGGCAGAGCTCTCTGCTAAGGTGAATGTGGTCAGTGTGCATGCATTTTAGCGGTAAGGCACGTGTTAGCATGCATCAGGAAACCAGAACCACAAAGGGATGCAATTCTAGTGCAAGCAACCTGGTCCTTTGAAAATAAAGGATCTGGACGCAGTGGTGCGCACCTGCGAGATGAAGGAAGAGTAAGAGTTCTGAACGTGGCTACTTAACAAGTTTAAAGCCAACCTGGACTACATGAGACAATCCCTGCAATAAGGGGGAGGTATGGTTCTAGGAAGATGGCTTAGTCTGTAAGGGCCTGAAGAGCAAGCGTGAGGACCTCAGCAGAGATGCCCAGCATCCTTATAAAAGTTGGGCCCAGCGGAACACGTCTGTAGCTCAAGCACTTGGGGCTGGGGGCGGAGGCAGAGATAGGTGGATGGCAGGGCTAACTGAATTAATGAAACCCAGGTTCAGTGAGAGCCATACAACAGGCGTGGGTAGAAGGTGGGTAGGGGCCGTGGAACTAGAGATGACTCAGAAGTGAAGGAGCTCTGGTGGCTCCTGCAGAGGAGCTGACATTGGTTTCTGGCACCTACGTGGCAATTCACACCTCTTTGCAACTCCACTTCCAGGTGATCTGACACCCACTTCCAGCCTTCAGAGGCAACAAGCATCCTATGTGGTACACATACACACAAAATAAAAATAAATCTTAAAAAAAAATTAAGTAAATAGAATTGATCAAATCAATTAAAAGTCTTTGAAAACAAAAAAAAAATTAAGTAAGGTGAAGTGATCAAGGAGAGAACTTAACACGAACCTCTGGCCCCACATACACATACAGAGTGGATGCAACATGTGCATAAAACACAGAGGGGAGGGAGAGAGTGATGGGGTGGGGCAGGGTGGAGATACTCCTATAAGAGTTAGGCTGGCCTGTGGTCATATTTTAGCTAATACATTACATTATTTCCTAGATACATGCTTTATCATCTATAAATTTGGAGTGTACCTTTAAAAGGTGGGGTCTCGTGTACCCCAGGCTGGCCTGGAACACACTGAGTAGCCCAGTATGACTTTGGATTTCTGACCCTCTGTCACCCACACGTGCCACCAGGCCCAGTTTTATGCACTGCTGGGAATCAAGTCCAGGGCTTGATGAATGGGTAGGCAAGCCCTCTACCAACCGAGTTATAACCGCTGGCCCCAGAGTGTGTCTGATAAACAAGGAGACCATCTTCCAGTTGGCATCAGGATGTGGTCATGCACGCACAAACTTGGTCAGAGCTGTGGCTGTCACTTTAAGCCTTGTTTATAGTTAGTGTTTAACTTAATGGACACTCTACATGTCTTTCAAAATCACAGATTTCAAACTGAAACAAAAAACTATGGTGTAAGCAGAAAAGTATGAGAATGGGGTTGCAGGATAAGTTCAGTAATAGAGGAGAAGTCTGGAAGGCTGTCCGTCTATGAACCCTCACTTCATTCTCTAAAGTCACACTCAATTGCCTTCATTGTAGTCAAACAACGGGGAAAGGGTGCTGGGTTGTCTTTTACTACAGAGAAACAAATAAAGGACTGCTTGTCTCACGCCAAGCGATACAGGAAAACAGATAAAGGTGCCAAACCCCAAGAGATGTAAGAAATGGCAAAGCAACCAGGGGACCCATCTGGATGTAGCACAGGATGCCCATTAAGCACAACTGGCACACATTTTCCTAAGGGCTCCTGAATCCATGGAGAGTTTGCAGCTGAGGTCACAGTCAAGTCCACGAAACCCCATGGTTAGTTCTGTCGTTAGTGTCCTCTCCATGGCTCTCTCTCTTACTTCAGGTATGACAACGGACCCAGTTAGTCCTGCATATGCATTCTCTCTCTCTCTCTCTCTCTCTCTCTCTCTCTCTCTCTCTCTCTCTCTCTCTCTCTCTCTCTGTCGTGTGTGTGTGTGTGTGTGTGTGTGTGTGTGTGTGTGTGTGTGTGTGTGTGTCTTCGTCATCACTGCCAGGGACTGCCTAAAGCCCTTTTGGAACAAAGGAGGGACAGAACACACACAAAGAACAGTCATAAACTCTCAATAGTACAGTGACCACAGCAACTTGGGGGGGGGGAAGGTTTTTTCAGTCTTTGCTTATCACAATTCATCACCAAAGGAAATCAGGGCAGGGCCCTGGAGGCAGGAGCTGATGTAGAGGTCACGGAGGAGTGCTGCTTACTGCCTTGCTCCCCATGGCTTGCTTGGCCTGCTTTCTTATAAAACCCAGGACCACCAGCCCAGGGATGTTACTGCCCACAATGGGCTAGACTCTCCTCCATCAACCACTAATTAAGAAAATGCCCTCCAGGCTGATCTGATGGGGCAGTTTCTTAATTGTGGCTTGCTCTGTAGACCGGAACTCACAGAGATCCACCAGCCCTAGACTACCGAGTACTGGGATTAACGGAGTGTGCCCTCCAGGACAGCCAGTCTCCTTATGGGGGTGGGGGTTCAGAGAAGGGGCGGGGAGAGGGATGTTGATCGTTACCATACAAAAACATCTTCTTCATCCTTGCCAGGAAATACCTAAAGCCCTTTAGAAGCAAAGGCGGGACAAAGCATGTGGAAAATAGAGTCATAACTCTCCATAGTCCAACGAGACAGAGAAATCAGACTCCATTAGCACAAACTCCCTAGTCTACCACAGAATGTCCTGTCAGAACTCTCTTGATAGCCAGCTCACATGTGCCACACAATCAATCCCTCCTCTTCCATAACCCGTCAAACTGTTCTGCCAGCAAGACCTGTGCTTCCCCAGGTCCATGCAGCACCCCTGTGGGAATCCAGCCCATTGTTCAAAGTTGATTCCGTCAGCATAAGGTAATCAGTACCCATTTGCTGCCCAGAGGATCCGCTGTTCTGGCCTCTCCCTTGGAATCTCCTTCCATAAGCCCTTTGGGGTCCGTATGACTGCTTTCAATCTCCCCTTGCCTTGCATTCCCTTCCCTGACATTTAAGATAACTGGAGGTCATGCTGGGCTCTTTCCCATCCGTTTAGATAATTTCATGCGCACAATTTCAAACAGGAGTCTCCATAGGGCCCCTGGGCACAGGAAAAATCTAATGCTCATAAATCCTCATTCATGGCAAGAGTTCCACTCAAGACCATAACCTAGATTTATTAACTTTTGCATCTAGGGCTGTTCCCATAAATATTTCAGCAGCACCTATTTAATGTTATTATTATTTATATCTCTATTACATTGGGACAGGACTTGAATCTTATTCTATTTTATGTATAGTTTGAACACTGGTTACAGAAATGTCTGGCTTAAATATGACCCAGGGATGTCATTCTTGGGCATATATCCAAAGAACTCTAAGTCAACATACCACAGAGATACTTATACACCTATGTTTATTGCTGCATTCTTCATTATAACCAGGAAATGGAAACAGCCTACATGCCTATCAGCAGGCAAACAGATGAAAAAAAATATGGCATCTATACAACATGTAAGTTCATATCATGGAAAGGAAAAATACAACCACGACACTTATAGGAAAATGGATGGAACTAGAAACCACTGTTAAGTGGAATGAGTCCAACAAATACTGAAACTTTTCTCCTGTGTGCCGAATCTAGATTTAAAATTAAATATACGTGTGTTTGTGTGTGTGTGTGTGTGAGAGCGTGTGCGCGCGCGTGCAGGTTACGAAACTAGAAAGGAGATCAAAATTCCTTTAGATAATGATATATGTAAAACCTAGTTTTATTTATTATTGTGTGGATGCCTGTGTGTGGTATGAGAGTGAGTGTACACGTGAGTGCACATGAATACAGAGGTTGATTTGGGGTGTTGTCCTCAACCGCTCTCTGTCATGTTTTTCAAGAGAGTCTCACTGAACCAGAAGCTTGCTGTTTTAGCTAGACTTGCTGGCCAGTGAACTCCTGAGATCCTCCTGTTTCTGCCCCCAAACACTGGGGGAGGTGGTTATTTAGAAAGAAATCCACTCAAATACATCATTATGAGCAAACCTTGGACTAGGATTTCTACTAAATATACTGCCACTAGGCTCAAGTTAAGCTCTCGGTACTAACAGCTCCTGAGGAAGGAGTATGCTTCTATTGAGAGCTTACGTTGACATCTTGAAGGCTCTTGATTCAATTGGTGGGCCTGGATTTGAGTGTTGGAATTTAGCCAATGGGGTTTCCTTTTGAACCCATGATTAATCCACACACATTGTGAAGTATTTCGCCCTTCTCATTCTCCCTCTCACTCTGGTTCCCTATAAGACTTCAGTACGGGCCCACTTCACACAATGTCAGGAGACCGATCCTTAAGACCACCTGAAACACTGCTTTTCTTTGGCCTTTGTACGTAAGATTTGCATCTTCTGAAATCCTTTCACACTCATGCTCAAATTCAAACCAGTCTCCGCAGAAAGACAAACTACGATCATCGTGATTCTTGAGTTTAAGCCTTTTCGGTAGTGACAGCATTCCTCATTAAGGTTTCCTTTAGTCTCCATCCCTCTTAGCTCTCTCTCAGGCTACACTTGGTAACTAACTCTTGGATGTAGGTTCCAAACTAGAGCTTATCTACTGGGGCAGGATGGGGCCTGGAGACCATTAGCTAGCTACACATTGAATCGAATTGAAGCTGCTAATTTCCATCATGTTCACCTATGTCAAGTTTCTTATAACTTCCTCAAAGAAAGGCGTGGGGGGGGTCTTTATCTCTTAGCCATAGAGTGTGGTTAAGAGAGGCAACAGTGAATTTTCAAGGCCTGTCTCTGTTATCTTCATCGCTTAAGGCAGATCCACACTGCAGCAGGCAGGAGCCCTTCAGGTTGTATGAAGCCAGCACCCCCTTTCCCAGGAGCCCAGGGGCCCAGGGGAGCAGACTGCTTGTCCTTTCAAGCCCCAGAGCAATCCTGTTCAGTCTGGCTAGTGAGTTCCATCCTGCCATAATGGAGCCCTGGAGAAAGGCCATGTCCAGCGAGCTTGAGAGGCTGTCCACTGCCTTGTGGCTGGCCAGTGAGCTCAGTGAGAACTTCCTTGATTTCCAATGTACTGAATTTTTATGAGCAGGGGGAGGTCAGTTGTTTCGGATGAATATCATTTCCACTTCACAGACCAGATGTCTCGAGAGATCATGTGCTCTGCTGCCTGCTGCTGTTCTCAGCAATGCCCTCCTCCCTCCTAGCAGACCATCGTCTGCAGGATGCTCTTGCAGCCGAGCTGTGATCCTGAGAAGACTCCTGGTTAAGTGAGTCTGAGCAGCAGAGACACCCCAAGTCAGCCGTGGGATCAGGGAAGGAAGGGTGGGGCCTCGTGAGTGGACGTGTGGAGTACCGCTCAGATCCAAGGAACAAGGGCTTTGATCAGCACAAAACTTTAGGATAGATTTGGGAACATTCCTACAAAGCACTCAGAAAACTATTGATGTCTCCTCGGTTATGCTTAGCCCACAAATGCCTCTTTGAAAGCAGATCAGTGGTCTCAGGGGTTCAGAGCTGGGAGGAACCAGTGTGATGGTGAGTTTTGATTGACAACTTACCACAATCTAGAATCATCTGGGAAGAGTCTCAGTAAGGGACACGTTGAAATATGTTGCCCTGTGAGCATGTCTGTGAGGGACTTTTCTTAATTAGATTAATACAGGTGGGGAGGCCCACACTGTGGGCAGCATCATTCCCTAGGCTTGTAACTGGACTAGAGGGCTGAGCACAAGAAAACATGCACGCATTTATTCTCTCTGCTCTTGACTGCAGATGTGACTAGCTGCCTCGAGTGCCTGCCTTGGCTTCGCTGCAATGAGGACCTGTGACCTGGACTTGTAGACAGAATGAAGCAAGGGCACACAGTTATTGCCAACTCCCACTTATGCCTGTGATGGGCACACAAATAGGGAAGTTCAGTCTACTGAAAGGCCTGCACTTATCCTAAACTAATTAAAGCACACAAGCTTGTCCACCAATCCTATCCAACGATAGCTATGTTGCCAGATTCCATCACCAGACAGTGAAAGGCAGATAGTGTAGGCTCTAAAGGAGTGTGTGTGTGTGTGTGTGTGTGTGTGTGTGTGTGTGTGTGTGCTCTGCCTGAACTATGATAGGGCTGCAGTCTGAGGGTCCTGAGGAAGAAAGAATACCAAGAGAGCTCACAAATTCTAACCAGACAGGCTTGGAGGAAGACACTCTTCCTCATTTTGATCTGCCGAGGAGTGAGAATTGATAGTTTTCCAGGAGAAGAGGCAATGGGGAGCCACCGAAAGGAACTTCCTAATCTGAACTTCGTGTTGGCCATATCAACAGAGCACCCTTAATTTGGAAATGTAAAACCCAAATACTTCAGAATTCAGAACTTTTTGAGCATCAATAGGACCACAAGTGGAAAAGTCCACAGCTCAAAACTGTGTAGGCAAAATTAATAAAAATACCGTACACATTATTTTTAGTCTTCATGCATAAAGCATATATGAAACACAGTGGATTCTGTGCTTGGATCTTGGATCTATCCCCACGATACCTCATTATGTACTTATAAATATTCCAAATCCTAGACGCTCTGGTCCCAGGCATTTCAGGCAAATGACACCCGACCTGTATTCCCATACTACAGCTTGATGCCTATCTCTTGTGGCCGATGCAATAAACCACTGCACAGTTAGCTGCTTAAAGTGACAGAAACATATTCTCCCATTGCCCTGGAAGTCAGGCATCTAAACCAGTATTACTGAAATAAAAATCAAGATATTTAATGCAAGGGTTAACGTATTCCTCACATCTTCTATATTTGGTGACTGTTGGCACTCTCGGCTCAAGACATGACCTTGGTCTTCATATTATCTTCTGTGTTCACCAAACGTGGGCACAGGTCTGTCCACCTCCCCTCTACCTTTCTCTTATCAGGATTCGTGTGGTTGTGGATAACCTCAGGTTTAATTTGTTTCGGCTTTGGGGACCTTGATTGTAGGTAACCCAGGTTGGCTTTGAACTCTTTATGTAGCTTCTTCCTGTCTCCACCTCTCAAGTGCTGGGAAGCAAATGCATGTGCTAGTTACTACACCCAACTTTCATCTCAAGATCTTTAATAAAAACCAAAGGGAAAAAAAACAGAAAACCTTTTTCCAGATAAGGTAATATTGGAAGGTTCTGGGAACCAAGACCATCTTTGGACAATATTCTTCAGCCTATGCTATTACACCAACAACACTTATACCCACTCTGAGTATAAAACTATTCTCAAATAAAGAAAGCAAGGTTCTCAGATGGCGCCTGGGAGCCATCTTATCTCTCTCCTCTTCCCTTTCCTCACGGGAATGTTGATTTATAAGGAATAAACCATATTCCTCATCCGAGAAAGTAGGAAATGTTAAGTGAGTAATACAAATGTTCAAACTATCTGATAAAAGCATCTAGCTGTTTGCTTCTGATTTCCCTAAGGGATTCAGGTTCTGGAGGTCACACAGCACTCACTGTCTCTTTCCTGCAACCCCATTCCTTTCTTCATCCTGGGCCCCTTCACACAAAGCAAATACCAAGGTGACTTATTCCCTTGCAAACGGATAGGGTCTGGATACTGTTTGATTTCCTCACTGATTATATCACTAAGTACTGCTTTGCTCCCCTGATGAACCAGACACTGTGGTAACTGAGGAGATGGAAGGAGGGTCATTGTGTGACCTCTGGGAAGTCGTCTGAGCTCTGAGCTTTCTTTCTTTCTTTCTTTCTTTTTTATCTTACCTGTAAAGTAGAGCAAATGATTGCTCACTCTGAACAACACCGTGATGACTAAGTAACAGAATACACTATGTAAATCAGGCTGGACATTGCAGGTACCAGGAACATCTAACTCTGCAGCAGGGCCTGAGGCAGCATGACACAGAGAAAGAGCCTGAACTCAAATACTTCAAGTATGTGTACATGCTCATGAGCAGTCAGGAACGGCGTAGTCAGGAGGGGGCAGGGGGTGCAGCTAAGGAGGTAGGTAGGACCCCGTTTTGTAGGTTAATAAGAATCTGTCTCTAATGGGGAGGTCACATGTTGAAATTTTATAGACATACCAAGGGTAGGTTGGGGATCACACACACACACACACACACACAATGAGTGTCTGGGAGGTCAAGTGCAATAACCCTACCAAAAGGATATTTAGTACAAAGTTGGGCAGTGATAGAGAAACAGATAAAAGAGGAATCAAATAAGGGAAGTTCTGGAGTTAGAATTTACTATGTAGTGGTGAGCTGTCTAGAGCAGAGGGAAGAGATGGGACAGCCTAAAGAATCTCAAGTTACAGCTAAGAAAATCAGTTCCCTCCCTCTCTCTCTTTCTCTCCCTTCCTCTCCCTCTCTCTCTTCCTCTTTTCCTCTTCCTCTTTCTTTTCCCCTCCTTCTCTCCCTTTCCTTCCCTTTACTGTCTCTCTGGGTTTTCTTTTTTTCTAATCGAAACCAATCTTTCCTTATAAATCTAAAAAGAAACCCAAGCTGGTACGCAAATAGTAGCAAATGTCCAACTTATTTTTTCTGCTTTCAAGTGGTTGTTTTGGCATCATGAAGCCACTGTAAAAGTATTTCTAAGTCTTGTTAGGCTTTTACGTTCATAAAAATGCAACAATTCTGATGGACTTCTCAAATGAAGGCATATTTCTGGCCAATAACAAATTATAGAGTATCAACAAGACTTAGACGCCAATACACATAAAACCTTAAACACAGAGTTTTAGGTTCTTCCCAGTAATTATGAACAGCATCCCAAGACCAGTGGCTAAATCGAGGCAGTTGAATTGCTCCTCGGGTAGGTTATGTTACTGAACAACCACTGGCTAATTTGCTTCTGAAGCTAATTGGTTGTCATTTCATCCAGGAACCATTGTGGGTTGCTTGGACTTTATGAGAAGTTCGCATGTCTCCGGCAGACTAGCCTCATTCACCATGCAGGGCACGGGTTGAACTCTCGTTCTATGTATGCAGTGGGGCATCAGGCTCCATGCAGGGTATGTGCTGAGCTCTCGTTCTATGCAGTGGGACTAGAAGCCCAGGGCTCTTCTGAAGAGGTCGGTATACAGGTGAAGTACATCAAGTTTGTCCAGGGCACAAACTACCATGTGGGTGCTATAAATGAGTTCAGAGGAGAGTCACAGTCCCCAGAGGAACAAACGAAGGCAAAAACAAAAGGGGAAAAAAAACTTCAGTGGACAGAACCTCGTAGTAAAAGGCTGAACAATGGCAAGGCTGAACAATGAACAATAAAGACTGGCTTCTTTATTGACTGCACCTGGAAAAGCATGCACCTCGAACCCAAGCTCCTATCCCTGAGATATTTCACCTCCTTTCTTATTCTCTTGGCCTCTCCCCACCTCCTGCCGCCCACTGGTCTCAACCCAAAGCGTACTGCCCCTAGAAGCTTTCTCTGTCCTTTTTAGGTAGAATTTCAAGTTTCCTTTCGGAGCATTCACAAAGTCCCTGGGGGTATATCTTAAACATACCTACAGTGCTGGTGATGTCTGCACAAGGCCACGGGCCAAATTTCTAGCACAAAATAAATCCAAGTGGATTGGCATGCTCCAATAATCCTAGCACTAAGGAAGCACAGGGAGTTTGCAGCCATCTTAGGCTACATGAGCCCCTGTCTCAAAATATAAAATAAAATAATTTACCACTGAACAGTTGAGAATGACTGATAAAGGTTACTTATCTTTATGTTTCTAGACTCCACAATGCACTTGGAAGATGCTGTATCAACTACAATTGGTTGAAAGTATCTTAGAGGGGACACAAATTAAGAGAAAATATCCAATAAGTAAATGGCTTTTTAAGTTAAGGTTCAGAAGAAAATCATGCATGCATAAGCTTGAGAAGAGGAAATAGATGAGATCTCCTTGGTAAATCGGGGGTAGGGGGGTAAAGGAGAGGAACATGAGGAACATGAGAAATCAGGATGGCTGAGCTGGGGGCGCGACGGAGAAGGAGAGCAACGAAAGAGACCGAAGGTACTATTTTGGTGTTAGGGAGATACCTGGTGCCAGGAACCCATAAGAATGACCCCAGCTAAGACTCCTAGCAATAGCAGAGAGGGTGCCTGAACTGGCCTTTCCCTGCAATCAGATTGGTGAGTATGCTAATTGTCATCATAGAACCTTCATCCAGTAACTGATGAAGCAGATGCACAGATCCACAACCAAGCACTGGGCTGGGCTCCAGAAGTCCAGATGAAGAGAGGTAGGAAGGATTATATTAACAAGGGGGTCGAGATCATGATAGAAGAACACACAGAGATAGCTGACCTGAGCTTTTGGAAGCTCATGGACTCTGGACCGACAGATAGGGAGCCAGCATGGGACTGACCTAGGTCCTCTGCATCAGGGTGACAGTTGTGCAGCTTTGTTTGTGGGGCCCTAGCAGTGGGACCAGGACCTAACCCTGGTGCATGAGCTGGCTCTTTGGAACCTATTCCCTGTGGTGGGGTGCTTTGCACAGCCTTGGTGCCAGGGGGAGGAGCTTGGTCCTGCCTCAACTTGATATGCCATGCTTTGTTGACTCCCATGGGAAGCCTTACCCTTTCTGAATGGAGATGGAGGAAGAGTGGATGGGGGGAATAGAAGGGAGATGAGAGAGGAAATGGGAGGAGAAGAGGGAGGGAAATTGTGGTTGGTATGTGAAAGGAAGGAAGGGGGAGAGAGAGAGAGAGAGAGAGAGAGAGAAGAGCTGAGTACACAGTGGGGATCTCAGGAGTGAGGAAAAGACAGAAGGAACAGGAAAGTGCTGGAGCTTACAATCTGGTGAAGGAAAATCAGGGACAGCCTGAAAGAGAAAGAGCAAGATGGAGGAAAACTTAGAACCACAGGAAGTGAGGCCTTCTGGTGAAGTTTTGTCTCCAGCACAACAAGTACTGGACAGAAAAAGAAGGAAGTTGGAGAAAAGAGGTTTCTTGAGCAAAAGCCATTGGGAATACATAAAGTACTATTTTTTAAAAATCAAATGACAGCATCTGGCATACAGGGTGGTGGTCCGTGAAATGAATGTAATGAATATAAAATGCTTATCTGGACAAAATTAAAGGTTGGTGGCGAAGGAACATGGCGGCATCGGGTGGTCCAGGAAGGAGTGATTCAGAAGAGCAAAAGAGCAGAGTTGTGGCAGCGGGTGGAGACTGAGATGAAGATACACAGAAGGCGAGGGACAGGTGGACCCTGTGGTTTGTATCCATGATAAGGAGAAACCACAGTTCGGCAACATCTCCAGAAGTGGACAGGGTAATGGATGAAAGTTCACGCTGATCTGTATTATGGAGCAGCATGAGAAACAAGTGCTATTTAGAGGCAGTGTTGGCAAGAGACCCCAGCAGCCAAGCCCCTGCAGTGGGCCTGGACCCAGGCTGGTCAAGTCTGCCATTCATGGCCAGATACCTAGTTTTGAAGAAATGAGTGATCATGAGAAAAGACATATTCTAGTGACTATATTTCTTCAGCGGATCCAGTCATCACTCAGAACTCTTTAATTTCTTCAAATTCAAACCACAAACTTCTCCCACACCACTCAACAATATGGCTTTAAAATATAAGAAAGATGGCAATTTCTGATTGGTTGTTTTAAAATGCTTTTCTGCTGACTGCACAGTGATTAATTTATGCTGTGCTAATTAGCATAAATTAGCATGCCTCATTTACTATGGTAGGGATCTGGGAGAAAGGATTTCCTACCGTCTTAAAAATCCTGTGACAATAATGCGATATCTTATTAACTTATAAAGCAGTTCATTAACAAACAAGTTAAACAAAGCTCTTATATAATAATATAATGTTTCTCATTCTCTGAGGAAAAGGGCCCTGGCATATTCACATGTCCAGTTAATAGACAAAATAACCTTTGTAAAAATGTGTCTGTCTTACATATGAGAATGAGTGCTGAGTCTCCACCATTCCTGTGCTCATTCTGCATGAGACTGGCTGAGAGGGTGGACTTCCTCCCTCCCTCAGTGGGCTAAAGAGCTGAGTGAGTGCAGCCACAGCCGACAAGGCCTCCACACCCCCTCCGGATGAGCCATTCTCAGTTATTTTCTGGTTCCCATTATGGGAACAGAGTTATCACCATGACATCACTTACAAATGATACCCAAACCACTAGGGGATTCGGTTCATTGGAGGCAGAAAGGGAAAGGGAGAGGGCAGGGCCTAAAGCAAGGAGGAAAGACAAATAAACTAGAGCCACTGGAAGGTACCCAGCATTCCTCCCTTCCCAACTCCAAGTCTTGTTCTAAATTAGGAAACCTACATGTCTAAAATGTCAACACTTTCATTTAAAGAATCTGGGAGAGTCCGTGGGTCTCGTGGATTCTGACCCCAGAGGGAGGGGCACAGAGGAGCACAGCACATGTCTTTGATGCTAGTTTGCTTTACTCTGGTTGCTAAAAATTATGCTAAATGGTATCACAGATGGCACCTGTCGCCCATGCTCCTGAAGTATCCTTGCAGATGGGATTACGAGTGGGTTGAGCATCACCTCAGCCACTCAGAGATAAGCAGAGGAAATCATATTTGCTGGACTGGCGAAAAATCCTTGTTGCACTGTGACCTCCAAGCACCTAAGGTCTGGTCCCCCAGTTGTGTGAAAGATTAGACTGTATCTCTAGGACCTGGAAAGACAGACAAGAGACTCAGGAAGGAGAGGTAGCTCTGCATCTGAAAGCTTTGAGGTTGCTGCCAAGTGATGGATTCCGATGCTCTGATAGGCATACGGAGCACAGATGTGTATCTGACAAGAGGGTGTTCACAGGTCCCAGGAGAAGAGGGAAGCGTCTAACCCCAGGATGTGGAGACACCATGTAGACAGGCGATGATGAAACAGGGGCCAGATGCAACTTCCCAGCGCCCACAGCTGAACAACAAAAAGCAAAGACGGCTCATCGTCAAATGCGTCTTATGGTAAGATGAAAGACCAATGCAGGAGAACAGTTTTAAGCTCGCCGGGGGTCCGGAGCTCTTTATTCAAATACATGCAAACTACTGAGCTGTGGGAAGCCAATGAAAACTGTGCAGGCCAAGAGCACGGACTTCTGCTCTAACTTCTATTTTCTGTGTGCACAAAAGTGATTTTTAAAGTCCTTTTAGCTGTTTCTACCTTAAAAGAAGAGATGCACGTGGCTAATTAAAAAAAAAAAAAAAAACATTTAACTTTGGAGCAAATCTTCACACAACAGAGAAGACACAAATGAAATTGACAGGAGCCTTGATTTTCATCACCTGCTTGTAGGAAAACCTTTGCCAGTGTATTTAAAGGAAAACTTGAATCTCTCGGATAGCTATGCAGCGGAAACGCACCGCTGGCGGCCATTTTCACAAGATTTTGGTTGCTGTGCTGGGCTGTCCGCTGATATTGCCTGATGGGCCCTCACACTCAGCACCGGGGTAATGACTAGCAAGCGTCATCCTTCACTCCGGAACTGGGCACTGGCCCTTCAGCCTGTCCCCATCTTCAGTTATAATGGGTATGAAAAAGGCACCTCCACCAGACTTGACAATCAATGCTATTTCAGAAAACCCTTCGCATGGACACGAAAAGGTCATACGTGGATATAAGACTGTCACTGAAGACGCAAAGGAAGTGTTTTGCTTATCTTGGACTGAAAGCGACTCCTTATAATTTAAGAAAATGGGTATGAGTTCTGGCTTGGGAGCCACTTTATTACCTTGGTGAAAGATTGGCTACTGGGGGGACATGTGTGATAGACATAAAATTCTGCTTTGTCGAATTCCCTGACCTCAAGTACTTAGATAACTACAGTGAATCCTTCTAAAGCTAACAAGACTGAGGTTCTCAGCTACAAATTAGATCAGGGTGAGTCCCATTGTTATAATTTGAATTTCAAATATCTGCCAGACCTTCCAAAGCTCACACTGGAGGCTTGATCTCCACGTGACGGTCTACCGGGAAGTGGTACAAATGTCAGGAGATGGCCCAAGTTAAAGGGAGGTTACTGGGCATATATTTCAGCCCTTTCTCATCCCTGGTCACCTATCTCTCTCTCTCTCTCTCTCTCTCTCTCTCTCTCTCTCTCTCTCTCTCCCCCCCCCCCCTTCTTGGTCTCTAAAGACAATAACCTTTCCTCCATCTCATTCCCATCATGCTTTACTGCCTCACCACAGACCTTAAAGCAACCAGACCCAGCCCAAGGACCACAAGCTTCCCCTCCTCCCTAAGTTGTCTGTTTCAGGCACTGTGTCACAGGACAGAACGCTGATAGACACATCTGTGTGGCCAGCACACAGAAAAACAGTGAGCTCAAAGAAAGAAAAGAGGTTGAATTCTATTGATTCTTTTATTCGGACCTAAATTTATTTATTTTTTAAATGACAACTCTTGCAATTAATATAGGCACTTGATCCCTACAACTGTTTGTTTGTTTGTTTGTTTGTTTGTTTTTCGAAACAGGTTCTCTCTGTGTAACAAGCCTAGCTGTCCTGGAACTCACAGAGAGCTACCTGCCTCTGCCTCCTGAGTGCTAGGATTAAAGGTATACACTACCACACCTGGCAAGCCCATCATTTAAAACATGCCATAAGATAATTTTTCCAAGAAAGGCATTTGGAAAAGCCTTGTACCCCTGGGGTTGGAAAGACGGCTCAATGATTAAGAGCACTTACTACACTTGCAGAGGACCTGAGTTCAGTTTCCAGTGCCCGTATCATATGGCCTATAACTCCAGCTCCAGGGGATCCCATGCCTTCTGTTCCATGGGCACCTGTACTCACATGAACGCACCCATCTGCAGACACATACTTATATACATAATTAAAAATAAAATAAAGAAATCATTTGACCCTGGCACACTGGGCAGCAGCTGCTATGTAGTTACGGACATCCCTAACTGTTGTCTTTACGTGCCTAGAGCTTTGAGAAGTCACAGACAGAGGACAGCTAAGCACCACCAAGTTTTCACTAGTGCCAGGGTGATGCATAGGCAGAGAGGAAGGCATGAATTCCATGCCAACAAGAGATGGTTAGTAAATCTTACTAGTAATTAGTTCTAGAAGGCAATCATTACAATACACAAACCACTAACCCATGATCCTAGCTAGTCTCAGGCCTTTGCAAGAATGTCTACACTGCTAGAAATGAAAAAGAATTGGCTTTTAAGAAATCATGGGCTGGGGTCGGGTGGAGGTGGTGCACGCCTTTAATCCCGGCACTCGGGAGGCAGAGTCAGGCGGATCTCTGTGAGTTCGAGGCCAGTCTGGTCTACAGCACGAGTGCCAGGACAGACTCCAAAACTACTGAGAAACCCTGACTTGAAAGGGAAAAAAAAATAAGAGAAGAAAGAAAGAAAAAAGAAAAACAAAGAAATCATGAGCTGGAGACCAAAGTTCCAGAATCACGGAGTCTAGTGGCCTTCCTCTCCCTCCATGGGTAGGGATGTGGAAAGACACTTTGGGAGAAGCAACAGGCTGCAAAGAGGTGAACAGTGAGTAGGATGTCGTTTCCTGTTTGATGCTGTTGAGTAATTCAGTGGAGAACTTTGCATAAAGAAGCACATCTCACAAAGACAGTGGAGCAAGTACTGAACAACACTAGTTTGATATTTAGGTTGAATGGTGTTCTTGAAAAAAAGTAATGATCACATAAAATCACAAGGCCAGTCACCACAAAAGTCTAGTCATGTCATGGGGAAAAGAATGATGTCAGCGGAGTCCTTTAGAAACCTATAAGGGTAGGTTTCTAAAATTATACTCTGGGGTTGGGGTGTCTTGACAGTTATATGGGGGCAGCACAAAGCATGAGATCTTGAGAAATAGATTATAAATGCAGCCTCATAATAAGTCCTGGGATTTGGTTCTACTACTAAACATCACATACGAACAGGAGAAGGGAGTCGCCTGTATGAAAGCCCGTGCACCCCAGTGGTTAGGGTGATGAAGAGGCACTCAAACAAGAAGGGAGGGAGCAAAAGCAGAAAACACACTATTGATGAGCTAGATATGAACAGACTGTCAGGCCAAAGGGAAGAGAGGGGCGATGTGTTACTGATTCAGTTTTCAGTGCCGGCCCAGAAGCAGGAAGCGGTGCGATGGGAAACTTCAGTGACATTTGACTGCAGACTCCAAACCAGAGGCTGAAAGTCTGGCAAAGCTAAGGCTCTGGGCTGAAGAGTGACTTCATGCTTCTTCGGAGAGGAAGTAACCAAGGGAACTGCTACTTGGGGGAAAAACCAGCTAGAGAAACTTGGGTGAGAGCAATGACATCATGATAGACATGGCAGAGCTGCCTTAACCTCAAACCACCCACACACGGCCGTTCACTGCCCCTGTAAGACGTCCATGCTGATGACCAGAGAGCAGAGGAGCAATCCATCCCACAACTCTCAACCATCTCTGCTCCCCTCCCCAGGTAAATGTGTTTGTCAACCACCAGTAAGTGCTTCCTTCTAACCCATGTCCTTCCTGGGGTTGGCAGATACATTGTTTATACCAAATACTTCAAGCTGAATAAATATTAGTGCCAAAAGAAAATGGCCACTATGAATGGAATGTTTCAGCGTTTGACAGCGACTACAAAGAACTGCTATTAAGTTATGTGCAGGCAGGACAGCTGGATAGACTGCTTGAAATTTTAAATCTATAAAGAATATAGGTGGGGTCTATTGCCACATTTCTTCATAAAGCCTTGCCAAACTTTAAAAAAAATGGAGATCAAAGGTTAGCCATGCCTAGTGGATGTACCACATACACGCATGTATGGGTGGAACTCACTCGACTTAGTAGATGATTTTTACAAAGGGGAAGAAAAGAAAAATGGGGGGAAATGGAGGCCTTTTTTTTTTTTTTTACTTTTTCAAGACAGGGTTTCTCTGTGTAGCCCTGGCTGCCCTGAAACTCACTCTGTAGACCAGATTGGCCTTGAACTCAGAGATCTGTTTGTCTCTGCCTCCTCAATGCTGGGATCAAAGGTATGTGCCACCACTGCCCTGCAAGACAGGATATTTTATCTGGGAGGAGTTAGAAGAACTGGCATTGAGTATAATCAAAATATGTTGTATGCACGTATGAAATTCTCAAAAAATAAATTTAAAATATATTTAAAAATCTAGATTGACAATAATATTTCAAAACTTACAACATGGAACTTGAGTTCTTTTAAAAAGACTCTATCCCTATACCAAAAGATTGATAGTAAATAGTATTGTTTCATCAGTATATTTTAAGTTAAAATAAAACATTCAAATCCTGTGGTATAACTCAGGGGTGGAGTGTTCACAGCATGTGCAGTGATCTGGGTCAGTCCTCAAGGGGAGTGTAGACTTGGCTGGAGGTGGAGTTCAGGACCGAGTGCGTGCTGAGATGTACAAAGCCCTGTTTTCAAAGCTCTATTAGCGGAGCTGGAGTGAAAGAGAAAACACACAAGTTCTGCAAACGACATAAGATCCTTGCATTGTGCTTTTTATGAAATTACTTTATCTTTCTGCTTAATTGTTCAACTCTCTTCCAACAACAGCATAAAGGCTTCTATCCTAATATTTTTAATAACCAGGTTGGGCAAGCCTGACTATGTAACAGTAAAGCCTCAGCTTCAGGAAAGCAGACTTCAAAAAGTTAAGTAAAAACAGAGCCCAGTGGCACACACTGCCATCCAGGTCACCAGCTGTGACTCTACAGTGTCAAGACTGACTTGTATCGTGACCTCTGCTACAACTCATATTAGTCACAAAACTGGGGGTCGGGGTGGCTGGGGAGAAGGCTCGGCGGCTAAGAGCACTGTTTTGGTCTCCCAGAAGAACTGGGATCAAGTCCCAGAACCCACATGGCAGCTCACGAACATCTGTAATTCCATTTCCAGAAGATCTGAAGCCTTCACCTGGTCTCTGCTGGCAACAGGAATGCACGTGGTACATATACATACATCCAGATAAAATAGCTATACATGTAAAATAAAAATAAATACGTCTTTAAACACACGCACACACACCATCATGGAGATGACACAGGCACTGCATATTACTAGCGAACTTCATGGGCAGCGAGTGACCAGAAACGGGGTGGAAGGAACAGAGAGGGTGAATGGGGGGTGGGGGTGAGAGCAGGGCTGTGATGTGATGGTTACAGCCGGTACACACTGCATGCACCACCAAATCCTGTTAATAAACACAGTTACTGTGTGGTAATAAAAATAAGTAAAAAGTACAGTGGGGAAAATAATTATCATCCAGTGCACTTTAAAACACACAAGTAAGATTACTAAGCTATCATCAACCATCAGAGATACTGGGGGAGTTGAGTGATCGGTTCAAACCTGATTCCCCGAAAGATGGAAAGGAGTAAGGAGAGAGTTAGGCAGGGTACACTTAACCTTGATCTTATGTTTAATGCCAGGGCAGATTAGGGATTTGGTGCTAATATGCGGTTGGAAATTTCATGGTTTAAAGAAGCACATCGTAAGTAGTGTTTCTTTCTAGGCTAACAGCTGCTATCGAATTTACTAGAGAAATAGTAAACATGTATTTTAAAAGCCGCACGGAAACCAGGATGACTGCTACTGGGTGCAGAGGACCGGCAATCCTCAACTCGTTTGTTTGCTTGTTTGTTTGTTTACTTATTTTAAGGAATCTGACTGAACCGGAAGCAGATATTGCCTAAAAGGAGCAGCGAGTTCAAAGCAAAGGAACGCACTGTTCCTCCTGCATCACTGGCTGTTTGGATCCCGGGATGGGTAGTCAGAGCCCTTGAGATCTCTGGAAAAGTGTAGCAACCACCCCAGATTGTTTAGGTGGGTTAGGTAGACAAAAGGCAACAGTGACAGAGGGCAAAGCTCCCACGGTGGGGTGTTGCAGGAAAAGGGGGAGATAGGAGATCGGAGAAGTAGTGATCTCTTCTACTTCCAATGGGCGAGCTCCCACAAAAAACATAGGAGAGGGAACTAGAGGTGGGAGAGAGAGTAGGAAGTTATGATTTACCAGCTTTCGGGTTGTGCTGTGGATTGCTATGAGCTGGGTATGGTCTGAATGTGTCCCCAAAGGCTCACAGGCTGGAAACTTGGTCCCCACTGTGGCAATGTCAAAAGACAGTGAAGTCTTTACTAGGAAGAGCCTAACGTAAGGTAGTTAGGTTTTTAAGGTTAACAGTCTCAGAAAGGGTTAACGGTGAAAGACCTGAATAAATCCAGATCCCCCTAGCAGGAAAAAATAGAGCCAAAAATCTAAGCAGGGAGGGAAGAATCAGAAATCTAGGATTAGCTGGTTCAGTGTTTCAGGAACTAGCTGAAGATAAAGTTATATTGTAATCTTGAGAATAATCTTGAAAAACAGGGAGTTCCCCCCCCCTTGTGATTATCATTGGTATTTTTGGGATACTGTGTTTCAGAAACTAGCTGATCATAATCTTGAATAACCTTGAGGAACAGGGAGTTGCCCCCTTGTGACCATCACTGGACCTCCCTACCCCTTTTGAATTACTGGGCCGTGGTTTCTTCCCTTAAAAACCCCTTCTCCCAGCTACTTGGGGTCGAACTCTTCCCCTGCGTGGGTTATGAGTCTCGGCCCCCCGTGCACTGGTTTCCGTCTTGTTGTCTTGTCATTAAACCTCGTGTGATTGCAGCAAGGACGGTCTCTCGTGAGTTACTGGGGGGAGGGGGGTCGTGTTATCACGAGACTTGAGAGTCTCCCCATATCAGGGGTCTTTCAATGGAACACCTGATGGGCGGCAATGGCTTCCACTAGAGAGGATTCTAATGAAAAAAAAAGCCTGGTCCCCAGTCTCTCTGGCTTCCTGTTCTGCCAGATGGGGTGCTCAGTCTGCGCATGCGCTGGCTACTATGGTACCATCCAGTCGGAGGTCCTTACAGAAAGCCAAACAAACAGATATGGCGGCTTAAATTTGGACTTTCCAACACTGTGCGCTCCATAAATCTCTTTTCTTTATACACTGCATGGCCTCGGGTATTTTGCTATAGCAACAGAAAACGGGCTAAGACAAGTGTAATGAAAAGGTGGGTGTGGACAGTAGGAATGCTTTCACAACACTGTGAATTCATTTGACGCCACTGAACTGCTCACATACAAATCGTTAAAATAATAAATACTGTGTCACTTGTGTTTTACCACAGTGATAAAACAAAAGCCTGCTTTTGACCAGAGACCATGAAGACTTAGATGTGAATTCCAGATTCGTTTCACTTGGGCTATCTTCCTACACAGACAGAAACCTTGGTACTGACTAGAGGCTGATGACCAGAAGCACTCAGGCCTGGGCAAGGCAGGGTGGCAGAGGACTTGGCATGGAAACCAAGTGTGAGACAAGTGACAAGGGTGGGAACTAGTTAGAATTCAGCCCTGGCACAACTCACGGACAAAATAATTTCCTAAATATGGATTGGCAGACGTGAGGAGACATGTGTCCCTACTGCTGGGGACAGGAGAAGCTGCTCTGTGTCTTTGGTAAGGGTATTCTAGCATGGAGTGGTTTTTAATGACCTTTAAGTTCCCTCTCAAAAGGGCAAGCAAGGGATGTTTATTCCTCTGCCTTGATCTCCTAGAAGCACAGGACATTTTCAGAAATGATGAAGAGTGAGGGAGATAGCTGGGAGAGGGACTCAGGTGACTGAGCTACGCCATCTCCTCTTGGTGAAGAAGGGTGGGCTGTTACAAAGGAAGCAATAAGAGGGCAGAAACCTTAGCCATGAGAATTGCCAAGCGCGACAGCCATCAGGTCATAGACTCATGGGATTGGTTTCCCAGAATCCTTCAGTTTCCCAGAAAGCACCATTTAGGTATGTTTCTATCTTAGAAAAAATGTAAACGCCTGGGGGGGCACATTCCGGTAACCCAGCGCTGGGGGGCAGACAGATTCCTGGAGATCTCCGGCCATTGAACTCCTGCTTACCTAGTTCTGGACTAGAGACTGTGTCAAAGAGAGGAAAGTGGTGGGCAGAATCTGAGGAAGTGTATCTGAGGCTGTCCTCTGGCCTCAGGAAAGAGACAGACAGACAGACAAAGAGACAGACAGACAAAGAGACAGAGAGAGAGAAGATGCTTATTTAAAACTATTCTTTCATGACTGTGACTCCATGCTCAGGAGGCTAACATGGAAGAATTTCATGTTCCAGGTCAGCCTGGACTACACAGTGAGCTCCTGAGATAGGATATATTATGAGACCCTACCCCCTCCCACCCACCCCCAATCACCTTATAGTGAATCACCTTTCCCATCCCACCCAGATGAACTGGGCACTCGAGCCAGGTCTTTGCTAACTTGCAGGCAGATCTCCAGACACCAGACACAGTATATTATGGTGGCTCTGACAAAGGGACCAGGGCCTGATGGTGAGAAGGTGACTTCCCCCCAGGCATCCAAGATTGTTTAGCCCACTGAGATGAAATTTACAAAAGGTAACTGAGTTATATAACTTCTTCTGCCAGAATAATTTCTTTCTCATTTTCCAGCAGACAGGCCCTGGCCACACGGTCTTGGCACTCCATCATTCTCCTGCAGCCGAGCAGGGGCCATTAAGCGAGGTAAAAAGATGAATTGCTAGAGATGATTACGCTTGCCTCCAGCAGCCCAGGAAATGTAGTCAAGAACAATAAAAATACCCGATGACCTGTCAGGGAGATGCTTATGCAAATGAGGACATCGCCATCCTGCTTGGGCTTGTTCATCGAAAGCCCATCATGAAATATAGATGGGAACGCTGCAGCACTGCCAATAAACTGGTTTCAGATTAGAATATGCTAGAAATAAAAATTCAGGTCCAAACGCCTAATTCAGCTATAAAAGAAGAAGATGGTGGACACAGATCAGCGCTCAAGCTCGTTTCCTTTGGAAACAATAACTCCATGAGGTGAGATGACAGTTCTCGTTGCCCTCATGAATGATACTACTGGCTGCTGAAAAGTCTTTGTAATCCTCAGATGTAAAATATATCGTAAATCTACGTCAACAGAACCTTTCTGCTCTTAAATAGTAAGCGATATTTCTGACCCCAAATGCAGTAACCTTCAATGGATCTGGGAGCTAAGAAAGAAATCGAGGTAACTGACGGAAAGCCAAGCAGCAAACGCCTGGTGGGAAGTGGAACTGAGCTCAGGCACTCTGCGGCCCAGCCTCCTCCTCGTGGAGCTGGACAGGAAAGAGCACCTTAAGGAAAAGCCAGGCTTAGTCTTCCAGGAGAGCTTTGCCGGTTACACGTGAGACCTGTGTAAAGACCTGGGCTCTTTACCACAGCTTCCCTGGGGCTTGGGCTTGCCCTCTGCAAAAATACGCAGAACAGCACCTATCTCAGAGGGGTGTAGTGAGGATTTTAATGAGCTCCAACTTATAAAGTTCTTAACCCAGGGCCTAGCAGATAACCAAGGCCTCACTTAACACAAGTCAGTTGGTGTCCAATGAGACACCCACCTGCCAAATCCACTCGAATCTCTAACAGTGTGACAGAAAATCCACTTGAGTCCACTTGACTCTCTAACAGTGTGACAGAAGAAGGAACTCACCACTTGCCCCCTCCAGTATGTCTCCCCCCCCACATCCATAAGCTGTTCGTATCAGAAACTTGGGAATTAACCCCCCACATACACACACACTTTTATTGAACAGGTTCTTTTTTCATATAATATGTGATATCCTGGTTACAGCGTCCCCTCTACTCCTCCCAGCTCCCCTCCCACCTCCCCTCCCACCCAGATCCACTCCCTTTCTATCTCTCATTAGAACGGACAGGTTTCTAAGAGATAACAATATAACAAAATAAAATATAATAAGATAAAACAAAAAAAATTACATTGAAGTTGGACAGACAAATCAATAGAAAGAAAAGAGCCCCAAAGAAGACACAAGAGCCCACTCGTTCACACTTAGAAGTCCCATAAAAATACTAAATTGAAAGCTATAATATCCCCAATAATTCTTTAGCAAATTCTGCAGGCTCTACTTCTCCCACACACTACAACCACACTCCTTTCTGTTGCCTCCAGCTCCCACACAGTCCTGACCCCCACGTCTCCTGAGTGTCCCATAGTTCTCCCACGGTTTCCTAGCTGGCCTGCGACCTTCTTTTCCCATTAAGAATCTGTTCTCCACTCAACAGTCACAAAAGTCATTCTGCGACATTCAGAACTCCCTGTGGTTTGCCCTGTCTGGCAGAGCGAGGGCTCCAGTGCTTGGACGAGCCAGAGAATCCCTCTGGGCTGCGGCTGCTCCTCTCTCCGTGGCTCCCAGCCCCTGCTCACAGGCCCCGCTGCTCATTCTTCTGTGACCACGCTGGTTTGCTTCACGATGCTTATTATCACATGCCATCGTGTTACTTCTTCAGCTCTCCCCACTGCCGCCTTCCTGAGGAGAGTCCCTCAAGGACAGGAACTTAGTCCTTTTATGGTCACCACGTTTGATCAAACAGGGCACATAGTCTGTGCTGTGACCACAGTGGACGACTGGTAGTGAATGCTTCACTTTGAGAAATAAAAATAGATTCATTTCTGTTTCCAATGGTTGAAAGAGGTTTTAAATAATATAAAATGAACCTGCAGTCTTTGAATCTGAGGTTGGAGAGATGGTTCAGTGGGTAAGAAGCCTGTTGCACGGCATGAGGACCTCAACACGATCTAAAGAATCATGTCGAAAGCTGGGCAGAGTGGTGCACATGCTAGTCCGCCTAACACTCAGTGGCAGAGCCAGGTGGATCCCTGCCAGTGGAGTACCAGTGAGTACCAGAAATCCTATCTCGGAAAGAAAAAAAAAATGTAAAAAGGTTGTGTTCTGGCCTTCTGGCACACACGTGTACAAACAAAATGGAATAGTAAAGTCTTTGAATGTGGCTAAACTGATAAGGTATGCTAAGATAAATGATAAAATATCAACCCACTACTAAAAGTTCATGCCCCACGCACAGTATTAAATACCTTACAAAAACACCTTCTGAGACATTGTTATTCCATTTTGCAAAGGTGGGAAGGCTACGCTTGTAGCCAGTGATTGGACATCGGAGGTCTGCCTATAGAGACCAAGCTCCACAGTGAAAGAACTACACAGAGCACCATGCCTTATAAGGATTCACCTGCTCTGGAGGGTTCTTATTTCTTGTGCTTTTCTGAAAATGAGATACATATTATAAATATTGTTTTAAAAGTTCTTAATACAAATCTTTTTTCTTTTGTCTTTTTTTTTTTTTCTGAGACAGTGTTTCTCTGTAGCTTTGGCTGTCCTGGAACTCGCTCTGTAGACCAGGCTGGCCTCAAACTCACAGAGATTCACCTGCCTCTGCCTCCCAAGTGCTGGGATTAAAGGCATGTGCCACCACGGGCAGCCATTACTATAAATCTTAATAAAATGTGTAAAATATAGCATTTGTATATATTTCTTCTTTTAATTAGCAACACAATTTTTTAAAACTCTAAGAAGAAATGATAAGTTTGGGATTATCAACACATTTCAAGGGTGTGCATGTGTGTGTGTGTGTTCACGCACATGTGTGTTTAAAACAAGGAAAGCATCTCTGTATACCCAAGCCAGTCCAGAACTTGAGATTCTCCGACCTCAGCCTGTAGGAGTTAAAGGTGTGTACCACAACTTTCAGCTTCATATATTTTTATAAACCATATCCTAGGAGATCTGGAGGGAGGGCTCAGCAGTTGATAGCACTGGTGGCTCTTCCAGAGGACCAGCATTTGGTTCCCGACATCCATGTCAGACAGCTCAAAAACTCCTTTAACTTCAGTTACAGGTGACTCAATGCCCCTCTTTTAGCTTCTGCAGACACCCACTGTATTAATCAGGGGTCTCTAGAGCAGTGCTCCCCAACCTGTGGGCCACGACCCTTTCACAAGGATCGCATATCAGATATCCTGCATATCATATATTTACAATACAATTCGTAACAGTAGCAAAATTATAGTTATGAAATAGGAATGAAATAAGTTTATGGTTGGGGTCTCCACCATAAAATTTGAAACTGTAAGCAAACCACCGCAATTAAATGTTTTCTTTATTAAGAATTGCCATGATCATGGTGTCTCTTCAAGCAATAAAACCCTAAGACAATGCCTTTACCTTAATTCTTGTATACACGTTGCTCAAATGCGGTCCTGTGGAAACTGAGGTGCCACAGTGGGGAGGGAGAGGGGATGGAGAAGCCCACAGGAAGCAAGCTGTGGTTGTGTGTGCCTGCAATCTCAGCACTCTGCAGGCCGAGGCAGGAGAACTGCCAAGAGTTCAAGGCCATGTTGGTCTAACACAGCAAACACTAGTTCAACTATATAACAAGACTTTGTCTCAAAGAACAAAACAAACCCACCTCACTCATATGAAGAAATAGTATAGGGCCAAAAGGCATCCTCTCGATGACTATAGAATCTAACATGGAGTAAAAGGAGAAAGTGGATAAGAAAATGAAACCTTTTTATAATTGCTCTTGATTGTTATCTATTATATATCGCATATATCTATTATATATATATGTGTGTGTGTGTGTGTGTGTGTGTGTGTGTGTGTGTGTGTGTGTGTGTGTATATATATATATATATATATATATATATATAGTTTTTCAAGAGAGGGGCTCTCTGTAGCTTTAAAGCCTGTCCTGGAACTAGCTCTTGTAGACCAGGCAGGAACTCACAGAGATCAGCCTGCCTCTGCCTCCCGAGTGTTGGGATTAAAGGCGTGAGCTACCACCAGGCTCTATTATATAGCTTATACCTATTGTGTGCTAAGAGAAAGCCATGTTAAATACTATTGGTTCATATATCTATATCTATCTATCTACCTATCTATCTATCCATCTATCTATCCATCCATCTATCTATCTATTCTATCATCTATCTATCTACCTATCTATCTATCTATCTATCCATCTATCTTAAAGCATTCAACAAGAGAAACACACGAGACCAGGGGTGAAGGAGACTGACCTCAGGCCTCTTTTTAACAGAGTTGAGAGCTGTCATGTTCCACAAGCCTTCTTTCTGCCTGTGCTTTGGATAGCACAGAGCTATAGTAGACTTTAAGTCTAGGACTGGAGAATTTGTTAGTTGACAGGAAAAAAAAAAAGAAAAGGCTTATCATCTTACGGTTTAAATTCATAGCTCTGAATTAAGATGTCATTGTGATCTAGACTAGAAACTTCATTTTGGGGTTTGGGGTTTGGTTTGGTTTGGCTTGATTTGATTTGGTTGGAAACCACATAATAGGAAAAAGAGCTGAGACCCAGAAGGGTGGCTACCTGGATTCCAGTCCTGTATCTGCCACTATGAGCAGTGCAGGTAGGGACGGCTCAGTCATCCTTGCAGCCTACAGTAACTGAAGCCGCTCGCCTTGAGACTCCTGGCAGCACTGTGGACCTTCTAGGAGCCTCTATTCACATCCAACAGTACAAAAAAAAAAAAAAAAAAAAGACACGTGAGTGATAGATGTGAGTCACAAATGTAATTCAAAAAATCTGTTTGAGATTTTACTTTATGCATATTGAGCGGTTTGTCCGAATGTGTGTGTGTGTGTGTGTGTGTGTGTGTGTGTGTGTGTGTACCTGGTGTCTACAGAGGTCAGAAGAGGATGTCAGATATCTGGAACTGGAGTTATGGATGGTTGTGAGCCACTGTGCAGGTGCTGGGAACCAACCCTGGGTCCTCTGTAAGAGCAACAAGTGCTTTAAACCACCAAGCCAATTCTCCAGCTCCTTAAATTTAATCTTAAGGCTTCTAATAGCTGCATTAAAAAGTTTTTTAAACGTGATTATTTCCAATTTATCATACTGTGTTTCGTTCAATAGTGACAACCTTGTATGACTTCCACGTGTAACTACTACTGATGACAGGCATAGTTCAAATTCTTTCCCCCATTGTAATACTTCAGAAATTGGTATAATTTGAGTTTACAACTTCAAAATTTGCAGTAAATCATCAAGCGGACACCATGTTCTAATTCCAGCTATCCACATTTCAGGTGCTCCAAAGACACACTCTTAGACAGTGTAGGCTTAGAGGAGTCTAACGTGCCCCAGACACGGCCTTTCCAGCCTATCTTCCTTGTAGGAATCTACTTAAGAGCACAGAAGGTCTTCATAAAAGGTCAAGGTCCATAAGCAGGGAAATGTGACATCAAGAAAAGAACTTGGCTTTGGACAGGAATTTCCAGTAGTAATACACAAAGGGATGCAGTGTGGCTGTCAGAGTTCCCGGGGAGATGGGTGGGCAAAGTGTTGTGGCATAAGCAGGAGGCCCTGAGCTTGATCCTCAGCAGCCACATAAAAGCCAGGCGTGGCGGCACATGCTTCAGTGGCTGAGCTGCAGAGGTGGAGAAAGGACGATGCCTGGGGTGGCTGACTAGCCAGGGTAGCAGGTTGGTGAGTTCCAGGTTCAATGAGAATATGTATGGTAAAGGATGCAGGAGGAGACACCAGTGTCAATCTCTCTCTCTCTCTCTCTCTCTCTCTCTCTCTCTCTCCCCCCCCCCCCACTCCTTCTCTCTCAGGCAGTTAAATAGAAATGACACATCCCACCTTCATGCATGACTCACAAAACATAACCACACAATCTTCCACTTCCTTCTTCCCTTAGACCAAGCACAAGGTCCATCGGGGGGTTTTTTGTGGCCCTGAGAACAATGGAACCAGGAGGGCAGGGGCTCCTAAAATTGGGATCCAAGGAGCACTATGGACTTTGGGGGTAGGATTCGGGAGCTCCAGAAGTTGAATGGGGGAAAGATAGCATCTTTATTTCCATTAAGCTCCAAGTCAGCATCCTGCTCAGTGATGGATAAAGGCAAGGAAGCACTGTGGAATTAGCAGACCTTGTCATATGCAGAGATCACACGTGTTCTCACAGCGCACTTTAATTCCCACATATCCTAAAATAGCAGTTGTTCAAAATGACTGTAGTTATTAAGCCTGCCTAAGACCTTCGTTCTTAAACAAATGAATAAAGGAGCACATATCTTATTATATACCAGAGGATTTTCAAAATATTTTTAATTTCAGCATTTTAGTAAAATAGGTTCCTAAATTTTAATCCTGGGATAGCATTGGCTTCTTTTTGCTTGTTTGTTTTAAAATGTCATCCTGATAAAAACAAATAAATAAATGAAATGTCATTCTGAGAGGCAATCTAAAGGAATCCATGTTGCATTTGTACTAGTGAAACGATGGCTTGTCCCTGAATGGCAATTTCCATCCAACTGGTCACACTGGACCACTGAGACCTGAGGCTGCTTCCTTCCACTCTGAGCCCATCCCGACTAAGGTCCATATGAAACACAGTTTCAGGTCACTGCCCCATGGGTCCTACTTCAAGCACTAGAAAGAAGGGAATTCGCATGGCAGTGCATGCCTGGAATCTTTAAAGCACTCTGGAGCTGGCGGCAGGAAGAGATCAAAGTCAAACTTAGTTAGCTATATAGTAAATCTGAGGCCAAGATGGGCTGCATGCAATTCTGTCTCAAAAAAATAAAATAAAGGAGTATGGAAATGAATAATATAATGTAATAAATACAATTTGCTCCTCAGTTCTACCATCCCTACAATTATGCTAATCAATTTTATTTTCCTATCAGTAATGGCATTTGGCCCTTGCAGAATAAATAATTGGCTTTCACATTCTGCCATATAATACCTAGCTCACACATTTGTTCTGTAGACTAATTAATGTTTGAGTGTTTAACACAATGGCTCTGCAGAAGCAATGGCATTATAATGTGTTGGGACACTCTAGTATTGTAATTAGTACTAATTAGATTCCTTTCAACAGCTTGTTGAAACTACAAATGACTGTATATAAGGTATTCCGCTTTCCTTGTTCACCATGAAAGAATCAGGCACAAGAGTTTAAATAGAAATCTTTTAAGTAATTATTCTCAAGGTTCAACACCAACCACTCCCCTAAAGCAGGAAGGGCATTAGGAAGACACCTTTGTAGGAACTGCCAAGACTTTGCAGGGGTATGCCAGGAACCAGTTTATGCTGGGTGGCCAGAAGTGCTTTGGATTTCCCCTTCCAGTCTCGAGACCAGCAATTCCATATTGGGGTTGAATCAGCCATCATAGGAGTGACGCTTCTCTATCCTCCCCTTGCTTCTGACCTTGCTCCCTTTCTTCTTTCTTTCTCCCATTCTCTCCCCCTCCCTTGCCTGAGACCCCTTTCTATCTCACCAGCATCGATGCTGCTCCCATTTTATATATGAGAACCTGGTCCATCTGGTCCACAGACTAAAACTTTGCAAAATAGTCAGCTTCAGGCTCAACAAGTACTCAGGAGAGTGTCATGTGTGCTTTTCACATTTGGCAGCTCCATTAACTAGCCATTTGTGCCTTGCTCTTCCAACATATTCTCCTTTATAATGAAGAAGTTGATTAATGTCATCATTTTCTTTACAGGAAAAAAAAAACCTTGAAATTCTTCTTTTACCTGTTTGTAAATTTCACAATGTTTTACTAGCATTTGGGTGAATTTTAGTTTCTGGATTAAGCTATTTATGACCTACCATCCCATCTAGTAAAAATATTCATCTCAAAAAATAGTAGAGCAGGGGCTGGAGAGCTGCCTCAGTGGTTAAGAGTACTTGCTGAGCAAATGTGAGGTCTTGAGTCTGAATCCCAGAGTTTGTATACACATGCTGGGCCTGCATCCCTGCAATCTCCAGCAGTGGGGTGCAGAGACAAGAGGCTCACTGGACTTGCTGGTTGTCAGTCTAGGCAAAGACACATAAGCTCCAGGTTCAGGGAGAGACTCTGCCTCCGAGGAATAAGGTGGAGAGTGATGGAAAAAGGACACCCAATGTGCTTGGACTGGTTAGGTTTACACAAACTAGAGTCACCTAAGAAGAGAGGATCTCAGCTGAGGAATTGCTTCCATCAGATTAGCTTGGGGGGCATGTCTGTACGACATTTTCTTAATTGCTAATTGATCGCAGGAGGGACCAGCCCACTGTGGGCAGTGCCACCACTGGGTAAGTGGTCCTCGGTTGTGTAAGGAAGCAGTCTGAGCAAGCAATTGGAAAATTGGTCAGTAAACAGTACTATTCCATAGTCTGTGCTTCAGTTCCCACCGCCATGGTCCTGCCTTGAGTTTCTGCCCCGACTTCCCTGAGTGAAGGCCCGAGATTGAGCCACGTGAGAGATAAATCCTTTCCTCCCCAAGTTGCTTTTGCTCATGATACCACTGAAACAAAAAGCAAAATAGGACACCCATCCATGTACACAAACATCCATGTACACACACACTACACTCGCCCATGCAGATGTACATACACATCTACAATTTGTTTAAATAAAAAAACCAGATCATTTAGAATTGAGAAGTAAAACCAAATGCTCAAAAAGTAAATGTTTTAACTTCTACCCTGGAATAAGTCACAGGAACAAATTTCTACAAGACAGTCTCAGAAATCTAGAAGACTACTAGCTATCCCATTTCTTTTCCTCTGCAACATTTACTTGTTGGGCACATAGTAGGCACTTAATGAATGTCCGCTTTTACTATTGCCATTATCATGCCGCACATGGAGAGTTATTCTTAATTAAGAAGTGACATCTCATTTGGTTTGCATAGGTCTTAGTCATGCTCCAAAATTCTTATTTACTTTTAAATTTAAACAGGACATTTCAATTCTTGTTATTTATTTAATCCTTCTCTACGACACAGCCATTTTAAATATTTATACTGCAGATACTACACATTCGCCATTGTTGCTAATAAAATCTATCATTATTCTAACGCTAAGCCTGTGTTTCTTTGCTTGGGCAATTACTCAGACATATCATCTCACACATTCAGCATGACTTGCATAGGAAATAATTCCTTAAACAAACACATTCAATCCAAATTTGGAAAACGCTCTGGATTCTTTGGAGCAAAACACAGAAATTGTTCCATGCCCTGTGTGAGTCCCAGAGTCAAGGGGACCTGACCACTATAAATGACAACCTTTCCAAAGAGAATTCATGTTTTGCCTTCATCTCTCAACTGATCCCACTCATCTGACCAGACCCACATCGACCCTGGGTCCTCAACAGCTCCTCCCAGGGCCCCCTCAGTTCTCTGCGGAGGGACAGAGAAGGCTGCCAGCAGGTGGGTACAGTTTCGTTCTCCCCAGAGCTTCCAACAGGGAACAGAAACAGAGAAGTCCTGTAGTCTTCCAAAATACTGGCAACTGAAAGTATGCTTTTCTAATTTTCATTTCTCTTCTCTTGGCATTTATGTCTTCCTGTCATATGGAACATGTTCCTCGTTGCTACCTTAATGTTGCTGCTAAATTTATCACACCTGGAAATCCCAGGTCTCTCTCTCTCTCTCTTGTTTTATAGTTATGGACATTTTCCGTTTCTTCAATTTGCCTGGCAATTTTCCAATGGATGTTGAGCTTCACAGGTGGCATGTGTTGAAAGGGTGAAGGATTGAGTCCTCTAAGGAACCCGGCTTTTTTTCGGTCTTCCAGTTAAATTATTCAGGCTGAGCTGGATTCTTCTTTACTTTGCTTTTGACCTTGCATTAGCACAGGTCCAACGGTCCAGAGTGGCCTGTGGTTCGGGGCTCATTTCTGTCAGCAAGGACTCTGTCCAGTGCCATTGTATTACATGATCCTTCTCCCTTGCAAGATGGGAACATGAGCTATCTCTACCTCTGTCTGCCCCAGAAATTGTCTGGCCCTACAAATTCACAAGCACATGGTCTTCTGCTTTCTATGATGTCTTTGGTAACTTGCCTCCTTTACGTTCTTTATTCTGTAGTCGGATGTTAAAATTCTTATTGACTTTCTTAAATATTGTCTTCTTCACCTTTCTATCTTTTGATATCTGTGCTGTTACTTGAAATATTTCAACTTTAAAATCCAAGAAACAGTAGAATCGATTTTTGATCACGGGGTTTTTTTTTTAATTTTTTAAGAGTTCTTTCTGTTTTAAAGTTCTTTTGTTATACGTGTGTATGGTGTGGGGTAGGGACAGCTCACACTTGTGCACATGCCCGGCAGCCAGGATGTGTGTGTGGCAGTTCAAGGACAATTTTGTAGAAAGTCATTACAGTTTTTTCATGTTTCTCCTTTCTTTCTCTCATGGAGCTCAGATTCAACAGTCAAGAAGCATGGCCCAGACACTGACCTACTGGCTGCAAATGTCACAGTGAAGCAAAATCAAGACCCTGCTTTCCCGGTGCATGCACTCAAGTGATGCTAGAGCAGCAACTGTGAGCAGGACCTCCCTCCCATCAAGTCTCTCCCACTTCTCACTATCTAAACACACCAGCACACCACCCTTCCTCAGCCCCCGCAAGCTCCTCCCCTTCTTCCTGTCCTATGGGAACCCCACAGGCTCTTGCCTAGTTTTCTGGCAGTCAGCAGCTATGCTGTTCTTAAAAACCCCATCTAACACACACCTCTTCCCTTACTATCCTGGATCCTGTCATAAGCCCCTTTTATTCCTTTCCTGACCTTTATCAAATGGGTAATTGTAGTGAAATTTCATTGGTATTTTAATAAATAAAATTTGCCTGAAGATCAGAGCGTAAGATAAGACAGCCACAATAGGAAGCCTTACAGACCAGGCAGTGGTGACACACACCTCTAATCCCGTAGCCACACTAGTTTGCCATAGAAACTGAGCAGTAGTGGTGCATGCCTTTAATCCCAGCCCTAGAAAGAAATATAAAACAGGATGAGACAGCTCTCAGACACAGTCTCATTCTGAGATTTCTGGAGACAGGATCGCCATTTCAGACTGAGGTAGATGTAAGAGCCAATGGCTGGCTGTTTTGCTTTTCTGACCTTCTGGTTGAACCCCAATATCTGTCTCTGGGTTTCTATTAATTGTGCTACAGGTAATCTTATTTACCTACCCAATTACCACTTCCTTCTTGTACCTCCACCTGATTTTGTTCAGGAATCCCATGACCACACTGCTCACCATGGGCTTTAGCCAAGCACTAAGCCAGGAATGTTCTTGTTTGACCGGGTTAGACAGCCATGCTAATTCAACACTCTTGGCCAGCGATGACTTAGGAAGGAATGTGTGACTTGCTCTGACCGGGGGCTGTCAGTGAAGTCTGTTAGAAGACAGACTTGAAAACTTTGCAGCCTCCATGAATTAATGAGTCCTGGCAATGAGCACCATGGCTTCCTGCATTATGTAAAGAGAGGCAACTACGCATGCCGGCAACAAGCCTTCCGGTGAAGAAGCCAGCGCTGTCTGTCTGTACGCCTGACTCCAGGACTGACTCTCAGACTGATCTAGAGATTGCCCCTCTCTGTTGTAGAAAATACAGAAGAATGTGTGGAATTGCACAATGAACAAACTTCAGACAATGGAAAACTCCATCTGTTAAACAGATAATTGGCAAGGAAAGAAAGACTTAGCGGAAAACATTAGCATACAAGAGGCTTGAAAGAAGACATGTTTAAGTATATAAGACAACAGGGATTAAAACCACAAGGAAATATGAAAAAGTCATTACAAAATATGAGATTAGGTCTACTTGCGGGACTCCTAAGACTGGGAGCAGGGCTGTCCCTAATGCTGTGGCTGGCTCTTGGGAACCCATTCCTTATCCTGGATTACCTTGTCCAGCCTTAATACAAGGGGAGGTGCTTAGCCTTACCACAACCTGATATGCCATGCTTTGTTGATACCCAAGGGAGGCCTGCCCCTTTCTGAACAGAAACAGAAGAGTGGATTGGGGGGAGTCGATGAGGAATGGGAATGGGAAGAGAGGAAGGAGGAAGAAATGCAATCAGGATGTTAAATAAATAAATAAAATTTGAAGAGTCTGATATTAGTGGCCTGGTAGACTATGATTGAACAGTCCTAGATAACCCATATGTAGCCCCTCCTGGAATCTAGGGTGACTGAGACTTCCCTAATCGTTAGAATACAGCAGAATAATGAGATACAGCACATCACAGGAGAAGGGTCTAGCTATGAACAGCAACTGGTCACAATGCATCCACAGTCACAGAGCAAAGAGATGAACACCGATGCTCAAGTTACCTTTTGATCGGGCCCACATTCAAGCTGAGTCTTCACTCCTCAACTGAACGATCCTAAAAACACCCAGAGACACTCAGAGATGTGTTCCCATAGCGATTCTAAATCCAGTCAATAATGCAGATCACCATTGCAAGGCCTCAGCCATATGTGACAGCTATTTTTGGTGCCAACTTGACTGAACTGATGAGAATGAATTAAAACCCAAGCATCTGGGTTCACCTGTGAGGGTTTTTTCTTTTCCTTAATTAAATCATTTGAAGAAGATATTAATCCTATTTTGGATCTTTGAGGTGAGAAGATACATCTATAATCCAGATCTTTTGAGGAGGGAAAATCCACCTTGAATCTGGACCACACCTTGTGCTGGCAGCCTATATGAAGGGCAGGGAAGAAGGAAACTTGCTCCCTGTTTGCCTGGTTGCTCTTGCTTCCACTGGGAAGAGCCTACTTCTTCAGGATTCTGGCATATACTGGACCAGTTGATGCATCCAGCCTTGTGGAGTGAACAACTACTGGATTCTTGAAACTTCCACTGGTAGACAGTCATTGTTGGGCTAGCTGGAAAATACCCTGTTAGTCATTCCAATAAATTCCCTTTAGATGATGATGATTGATAGATTGATTGATAGATAGATAGATAGACAGATAGACAGATAGACAGACAGACAGACAGACAGACAGACACTAGAAGTTCTGTTCCTCTAGAGAACCCTAACACACCATGAGAAGTCCTAGCAGCTTCTAGGGCCTCGTGGGTTCTAGAAAACTCTGGTTTATTATTATTTTTTTAAATATTTATTCATTTATTATGCATACAATATCTGCCTACATGTGTGCCTGCAGGCCAGAGAGGGCACCAGATCTCATTACAGATGGTTGTGAGCCACCATGTGGTTGCTGGGAATTGAACTCAAGACCTTTGGAAGAGCAGGCAATGCTCTTAACCACTGAGCCATCTCTCCAGCCCCCTCTGGTTTATTATTTTAAAAGTCTGGTACTCTGCTGAAGTGACCGCATAGGAACGTACCTAGAGAGAAAGAACTCCTCACGTGCGCCAATCACCAGCTGACATGCCTGATAACCGAAGCCACAAGAATAACCACCTATGAAGATAACCAGAATCACCTAGCTGGATCAAGTTGAGATAGCAGAATTGTAAGCAAATACATATAAGTGCCAGTATCTTTAATACTGTGTTGTGGGGGGGGGGGCAACAGTCAGCTGAAGATAGTGGTGGCTGCTTCTGGAGAGACAGGGGCACACGGAGACTTCTGCAGTGGCCAGTGTGGTCCTTCCTCCAACCTGGGTGATGGCTGCAAGCATGTGACTTACAATGATTTGCTGAGCTCGGCATCTGCTCTGTGTGGTTTTCTACATCTGTGTTTTATTTTAAAATAAAAATAGTGTTTAAGAAGGAAAGGGAAATAAATGTCCACGTGGCTTGGCAAAGAGAAATAGGCTTTTCTTCCAAAATTCCTTCAAACCTTTTAAAAAAAAAAAACCCTATTCTTTAATTCTGACCTCATAGACTCATTCCATACATCAAGCAAGAAATATAAGCTTCTTCATGTCCTGGCAGTTTGCAAAACAGAATTAATTGCTTTCGTCTTGCTAAACCTTTTGTTTTTCCTAAGTGAGAAAAACCACGCAGTACCAAAGAGAGGGCACTTTCAAAAGCTGGCTCACATTCTTCCTATTGGCAGAAATGTGCTGTTTTTCTCTTTTAAATGCATTTCCCAGTTTCAGAGAACAAAATCTGTATTGCATTTGTGTGAGCACTTGCGTGTGTATATGTGTGTGTGCCTGTGTGTGTGTGTCTGTGCATATGCATGTGTGTATTGTGTCTGCATGTGCATGTGTGTATGTGTGCCCGTGTGTGCATGTGTGGGTCTCTGTGTGTGTGTGTGTGTGTCTTGCGTCTGTGTGTCTGTGTATGCTGCATTTTAGTTTAAAACTATGAGAATGTTAGCCTTCATGTCCTATGCTTTCTAAAAAGGCCTTCAACAGACTACACCAGATGAACTGTGCTTTATTCTTGCCTTCCTGTCCATTCTCCTCCATTCTCCTCATCCATCTCCCATTGCATATTGTTGTCGCACGCACTTCACTTCTTAGGGTGACAATACCTCACTTTGCTAACAGCAAAGTAATCAAAGTTTCTGTTTAGGAGATTAAAATTCACCGCCATAATTCACACTGCATATTTTATGAAGTTTCACAGTATGTATATTTCAATTAAGTTCTAAGTTCCTGCTAAACGTGTGCTCCTTCTGCTGCATTTCCCACCTGTGGGCTCAGTCAGATGCTTCCAAAGATTACAATTGAGTAAAACTACCATCCGTTCACAGTTCTCAGGAAAAATCAAAGAATGGGGGCTGGGGATGGAGCTCAGTTGCCTGAGTCCTTTCCTGGCATTCAGGGCGCTCTGGGTTCCACCCACAGCACCTCACAAACCGGGCCTGGAGGGAACACCTGTAGTCCCAGCACTTGGCAGGTGGAGGCAGGACCAGGAGTTTAAGTCATCTACAGACGCAGAGTGCAAAGCCAGCCTGAATACATGAAACCCTGACTTAATATAGAAACAATCAAATAATAAAAAATGGTATTGCCATCTTGTTAGTTATGGCTACTAGAAACCCTTCTTCGTGTGGTCCTCTCATAATCGATGTCTACATAAAGGGAAATGTTTTATTAAGACAAGGACTTACGGATCTCTGTGAGTTCAAGGCCAGCCTGGTCTACTAAATGAGTTCTAGGACAGCCAGGGCTACAGAGAGAAACCCTGCCTTGAAAAAAAAATAACTAAAAAAAGACCAGGCCTTAAAGTGATGTATTTATGTCAGTGTGCATGAGCGCCATGTGGATGCAGCTGGTGCGGCATCGTCTCGGGTGTCAGAAGACAATTTGAGGACGTCTCTCCTTCCACCATGTGGGCCTGGGGACTGAACTCATGTCCTCAAGCCCCTTCACCAGGTGAGGCATCTTACCAGCCATAGATCAGGTCTTGAGTCAGCATGTGCTCTAAGCAGTTCAAGGCTCATGTTAGAATTCATGGGGAACAGTAAAGATTTTACTGAATCCCAAATAAACCCTTCTCAAATCATCTCAAGTCATAAAATCTTTTCTGATTTTGAACATTAGATTTGAGATTTTTTTTTTTTTTGGTTCTTTGATACAGATGTCTCGAGTAGCCTTGACTCTCCTGAAATTCGCTCTGTGGACCAGACTGGCCTCGAACACACAGAGATCCTCCTGCCTCTGCCTCCTGAGTGCCGGGGTTAAAGGTGTGTGCCACTACTACCCAGTGGATTTGGGGTTTCTTAAAGCTAGTCTTTCATCTTTCATTCCCAGTGTCTTCGTTTCCATTCATAAAGATGGGTAGAAGCAGAAGGTAATTAGTGACACTGGATGGAAATTCCCAGTCTTCGGTAACTAATGCTCTTTCAAATTTCTATTCGCTTCATCAGTAGCTGCTAAAGATATATAAGGTTGTGTGTGTGTGTGTGTGTATGTGTGTGTGTGTGTGAATAGTATTTTTATAGACCAGAATAAATTTATATTGGACCTTCCCCTTCTTTTTGTTCTCCCTCTCTATTCTTTGCTGGGAACTGCAATTCCCTCCTCTCCTAGAAAGAGGCTGATCCAGGTTGGGGAGAGAGAGATGGCTCAGGGGTTAGGGGTGAGCACCGCCCCAGGGCAGTGGTGTAGCTTTAATGGCAGCACTGGGGAGGCAGAGGCAGGCTGCCCTAAGGCTAATACCAATGAAACACTGATTACCATTCTCTACCGTCTTTCCACGAATTTTTCTTAAAGGAACCCAAATGGCTTGGATACACTGGGCCACAGATAACAGACACATTTATATACATTAAAATAAGGCTTCTCCATGTACAATAGCAATTCCACAAATAACACTGGCTTATATAAGACACAGTTGATTTGTCTCTTATTAAAGTCCAAAGGAAATTAGTCCCAGGGTTCTTATGGAGGTTCTACTTATGTGAATCCCACAGGAACTGAGGCTGCTTTCATCCCTCAACTCTGCTCTGTATAGATTCCTTAAAAGAGTAAGTCATTGTCCAAATTGGCTGATCCAGACAGCATTAAGGACAGGACAAAAAAAAAATCATTCCTGTCCACTTTGACCTCTGTCTAGACCAGTAACCTCCTTGAACGATGTGACACTTTTACTTAGATAAAAGTCAGCAGCATATCCCCATCTCGATGCAAAGGAGGCTGGGAATATCCTTATTATGAGGGCTCATGTGGGCGCTTAAAAACTGCATGTCCCGCTGTTGGAGACAGAAGGGAAAGCACTATTAGGAGATTACTAGCAATCTTTCTCATCTCTTCTTGGCTCTTTTGAGATGGGGTCTTATTGTTGAGTAGTAATTTCCTCGAGGTTAAAACCTTCCATCTTGGAGGGAATTTTTTTTAATTTTTTAATCATTTTACATTCCAATTACAGTTCTCCTTCCCTCCCCTTCTCCTGCTCCCCCTCCTCCCAACAACTCACCCCCATCCACTCCTCTGAAAGGCTAAGGCCTCCCATGAGGAGGTAACAAAGTCTGGCACATTATCTGAGGGCTGAGCAAGGCATCCTACCATAGGGAATGGGTTCCAAAAAACCAGCTGGTGTACCAGGAATAGACTGTGCTCCCACAACCAGTGGCCAGAGAAAAACTTCTTCAGACATAGACATAAAGATAGAGTAGAGCAGCAGGGTATTTTAGGACAGGATTTTTACAAGGAGGTAAAAACAACAGGATGTTCTAGGGAGAGGTAAAATGTATCATTCTACAAGGAAGCACCTTAAGACAGGAAGCAAACAATTCAAGATAGCTTCAGGAAATCCCTGAAACTGACCAGCTTCACGAGGTCCCTCCCTCAACAAGAGTGTATAAACAAGCAGTAAAGACTGCCGAGAGTCACTCTGAGACAAAGCAAGCTGCACAGAAGACTCTGCTAGCCAAGTCCAGCAGCCTGGAAGAAGCACAGACTCCCTCAACTGCCTGGAAGAAACGGAGACCGCCAAGCTGACTAGAAGAGATTCACACCAACAGTCTCCTGGAAAGGACACTCTCCAACCTGCTGAGCTGCCTACAGGCTGTGCAGCGTGCTCCAGATTGCCCGATATTCTGAGCTGTCACCTATGCCAGGGCAGGCTTTGGTGATGTAGCTCATGCAGAGGACCAGGTTCAGTTCCCAGCATCCAAATCAGGTGCTCACAACTACCTGGAAGTCCATTTCTGGTGGGGGAGGGGGGGACTACTGCTCTCTTCTGGCCTCCAGGGGCACCCACACATACATGGTACACATAAACCCACAAAGATACACAGACATATACCTAAATCTTAAAAATCAACCTGAAACTCATTAAAGGCATCAATTCATTAATGACTATTTTAAAAAAAAAAAAAGGCATTGAGCCCTTCCTTCTCAGGCTGTCACTGACAGTGAGCTCAGGAAAAGATCTCTTTCTCTCTCTCTCTCTCTTCCCCCTCCCTCTCCTCATTCAGCCGAGCCTGGCTTTGAACTCTTGCTGCTCCTGCCTTCACCTCTTGTGTGCTAGCACTTCACACGGGCATCACAGCACCCATCTGAAGAACAGTTTCCTGAAGCACTTGCTGAACTATTTCCTCCACTCAGTCATCAGGTGGGTGGCAGGCACCTTTAACCACTGAAGCCGTCTTGTGGGCCCTAAGTAGGTCAGAAACAGTTTCCTTAACTACTTGCTGGTAGCAGGCCCACATGCGCCCACCAAACCCATGCTGCACCGTCTCCTCCAGGACTTTCTTACACAGTCCTCTAAGGATACCCTGTGTGGAGGAGCTCAGGTTTGCTTCCTTTTTCATTCTTTCAAAGTGCCATAGTAGTTTTAGCTTGCTGTAGTTGATTATTCTTTGTGAAGGAGGGAGTGTGTAATGTCACCACGGAGTGAGAAGGCTAAAGGGCGTTCTGTAGGAGCTGTCTCTCTCCTCCTACCATGTGAATTGAATCCAGGCTACCAGGTTTAGCAGCGAGTGTGTCCATCTGCCCAGCCATTTCGCCAGACCTTCTTTTAAGGGTTGTATTACATTTGTGTGTTTGTGGAAGGGAACATGCGTACCACAGTGTGTAGAAGTCAGTTCTCTCTTTCAACAAGTGGATTCTTTTTTTTTATTTTTCTTTTTTCTCTTTGGTTTTCAAAGACAAGGTTTCCCTATGTAGCCCTGTCTATCCTGGAACTCGCTCTGTAGACCAGGCTGGCCTCGAACTCAGATTATAAGAATCCAACTCAGTAGCTTTACTGACGGCTGGCCTGGAAGTCAGTGCAGACAGAGCGCTAGAGAGTGCTGGTATTCTCGAAGTACAGCCGCTTCAAACAGATACCAACTTAGCAGCGCTTCAAATGTATAGACTAGTTATTCAGTGCCCTGGCAAAGCATACCCAGGTTCAAAACAAGTTACAGCCTCAGCAACAGAAGCTTTCAAATCCATGGTTCACTGCGGCCACTTTATGAGGAGCAGATCATAAAACGGTATTTAAACTCGACCTTCAGTCCTCCCAATTGTTTTACTTACAATTAAATCAAAGCTTGCGGATATTCATGGGCTAAAGGGTAGGCAGAGAAATGAATGTAGGGTTATGGTTTTCTTCAGGGACCTGAAGCTTCGAAACCGCCGGGAAATCAGAGCCTTGTGATCTTCGTTTGCTCATGAGGAACAATTCCCAGCGATTTTTCCAAGGCTCTTTTCCCTTCTGGTGTGAGCAGTGCTGTCTCAGGAAGCACAGGCTCATTATCCCCAGAGGTATTTTAACTCTTGTCTGCCCTCCCCAGTACACACACCATGAGAGCCTTCTTCCAAAGCCTCTTCCGAAGAGCGAAACACTGGCAGGGGATGTAATGACTGTGGTTTTACGCGCTTAAATATGTTCATTGTGTGTGTGTCGCACATTGATTTTGATAAAGAGGGTGACACTTTTCCTCACTTGAGTACAAAGCTTGCAGCAGGCACAAGGTCCCAACCTTGAAGTGTGTAAACTAGCTCATCTCCGACCTTGCCAAGGGTCCTGGCAGGGTCCTGCTACCCAGAGAAGTCTAGGCATTGACTTTAAGTGCTTCTAACTATGTAGTGAAACATCTTATGAACCCCATGGACACGATTCGGCTCACAGGTGAATGTAAGCCCCTTGTTAGTGTTGTGACATCTCTGAGCCCTGTACTGGGGGGAAAAAGCAAATAACAATTCTAGGGGTAAGGCTGGCTTAGTCTTTAGCTAAGTAAAGCATCCATCATTTCTATCTTCCACAGAGGGACAAGTGACTAAGTTTTATCTCCCGACATTGTCAGTTGCGGATGATTCTCTACGTCGAAGTACAGAAGCAAGAATCTGGATAATCAATTATAGCCTCGGCCCTTCGTGTGCCTTTGTATGGTATCCTTTAAAAATGTTTTGAACTGCCATGACTGAGAACAAATATGGCTAAAGAAATGGGTAAATGCTTTCTATATAGGCATAACCTCAAGGTCCAGAAAAGGGGCATCAAGAAAAACCTCACTGTTTCTTTTAAAGAGTTACAGTAAAACTTGGAGTCGAGTACATATTTTCAAATATGGCACCTTGGAAGCCAGGAATGGGACTCATATTTACAAGCTAGAGGTGGCTGAGGGCAAGACTGGGGTGGGCGGAGCGGGAGCCAAACACACCAAAAAGATACGGAATCGAGGCTTCCTGCAGTTTCTGTTCGGTTTGGTTTTGGTTTCTTCTGCCTGCCTCTCTTGACTAAGTCACTCCTCCGTATCTCAAGATCTCCTAAAAAGACGAGTTTCTCCCCATCTACAATTTTAACAACGGTTGCAAAACACGCCAAGCTTCCCCTTTTGCTTTCCTCCCTCTCTGGGGAAAGAAAGGAACCATCCAACCTGAAAAGGTGACGACTTCATCCTTTCTGTTTCTGATGAAATCGCCCTGCAATTGGTGTGAAGTTCGGGAGAGGTGTGGCCTGCGCTGCACTTTACAAAACCCGGCCAGTATGACCCAGAGGGAAATTCTGCTCGACAGGCCAGGAATCCCCCCCCACCCCACCTCACCCCCCACCACACACACACACAAGGAAATCTCTAAACTCGAGGGGATATCCCCAGCAACCTCTGCGGCCACTTTTAGAAACCACTCAAAGCCAAGCACAAGCAAGAGAGATGTTTCCCCACCAGGGAAAGAACAGATCCTGAGGGGCTGGAGAGGCTGGGATGAGGCGGGAGAGTAGGGACAACGACAGAGTCCTCCCCAGCCTTGCTGAGAGAACTTGCCTCTGGTGCATCCTGGCGCATCCCGTATCACCGCATCCAGAGTCTCCTCCCCACCCGAGCCGCGCGGGTGCTTGAAACACAGGACACCGGGCTCCGGGAGGCGAGTACGTGTCTAGGTGCCCAAAGCCCGCGAGTGGCACCAGCTAGCCCGCGCTCGCTTGGGGGACCGGTGCGCAAGTGACCAGGGTAGCCCTGGCAATGCGCTGCCCTAAAGGTGATTAGGCTAGCCCCGGCTCTATGCAGCCCCGGAGGGGCAATCGTACCTCGGATGTAGGCGCACTTGCCCTCGTCCAACTGGCTGGAGGCCGAGCCGCCCATGGCCGCAGTGCCGCACGCGAGGTAGGGAACTGACACCGGCTGTCTGCTGCTAGCTGCTGAAGGTGGATGCGACAGGGAACTGGCGCTATAATTAAAGGGCCAACTTCCTCGAGAGGCGTCGCCGGCGCGGGCGCCTCCTCCTCCAGGTCCGCGCCCTCAGAAGATGTGTGGGCTGGCCCGGGAGCTGTCTTCCCGCCCTCGCGGTGCTGTTGTGCCCCGGGGGCTATCCAAGGAGCTCCGGGGACCGAAAAAGGACTTCCATCCTCTTGGCTGACTTTTCACCAGTTTGGGGACAGCCCAGACACACCATGGAGAGAGTAGAGAGAGTAGATCGTCACTTCCAGGTGACAGTAAACCTCCGCCAGCTGGAAGCTTCATTACCTCTGTCCCACAAGGAGGAGATCAAAAGCCCATTTGCCTTCCTGTTCTCCAGCCACCTGTCCCGAACCGGTTTTCAACTCCCCCCCACCCCCCGGGAATTCCCTTGCCCGGAAGTATGGGAAGCTTGGAGGAGCCATACCTTCCTGCAACCAAGAAGTTGAACTTAGGAGTTGGGAAGTGAACGGAGAGCTGGGGAGAGCAATGGAAAAGTCTAGCAAACACCAAGTGGATTCCGTACACTCTAAGGTCTGCCTGGGACTCACGGACCTGTCCTTGAGGGTCTCATCTTACCAGATGGGAAATAGCTGGTAGGAGACCGCAGTGTTCCTTTTCCGGCACCTACTCTTCGGCTTGGCAACTTCAAGATCAGCCTGGGCAGAGGGGTCGCCCTGGTTTCTTTCTGTTCTTAGTGGTCAGATTTTTAGCAATTCCTACCAACTTAAGGAAGCCTGAAGAGAACTTTAAGCCAGTTCTCCAGAAAGTGACCGCAAATGTTTCTCACAACTCACACGCCCTGCATACATCAAAGTATGTCCAATGTCCTGCAGATTCTTACATCTTCCCCCTGTCCTCATTTCGCCAAGGAGAACCTCGTGTGTTACTCTCTGGCTGCTACATTTCCTTCCAGTCAACTCCGAACTGCTAACACCCCTGGGCTAGGGAGTAGAGCACTGGCCTAGCATTCTGGAAGCTCTGGGTTTAAGTCTCATCATCTCAGAAACAAGGTGTGGCAGTGCACGCCTGTAGTCCCAGCACTTTGGGAAGGAAATGCAGGAGGAGTGGGCTACACAGAGATTTGGAGACTAACTTGGGCTACGTGGAGTGCACTTAATCCCAGCACTTGGAAGGCAGAGGCAGGTGGAGATCAACCTGGTTTACTGGGCAAGTTCCAGGACAGCCAGGGGCCAGAAGAAATACACAGAGAAATCCTGTCTTGAAAGGATGGCATGCATGTGGTAGATAGACAGACATGCAGACAAAACACCTATACACGTAAAAGAATATCTTTTTAAAATATTCTGACTGACTCTTGAAGTATATTTTTTTCTGAGCCGTACTAATTCCTTCTGTTACGTAAATTGATCCAATTACACCTCAGAATTCTGTTCTATTTTGAGCACAGCCGACTGGGATCTCCTGCCCAAAGCAGGTTTAGTTTGTCTCTGTTAGTATAGTTTATCTGCGTTGGAGAAACAAGGGATAATTCGGATTTATCTCTCTTCGCTCTGTCATACATTCCCAGGTGGAAAGATTTGTGTGGAGCCGAATCGCCAGTCCTGAACTGGCAAATTCAGCTTTGACTCCCTGACTGGTCATGTGACCTGGTCAGCTTGCCTAACTCCTGCCTTGTGGAAACCTCCTTTTCTCACTCTGAAAAAATGCTGAGGATAATCGGCTTATCAGAATTAGTGTCTCTCCCGCCTGCCCGCAGTTCAGAGGTTCAGCCCAAGGCCAGCGATCACATGGCCTGCAAGCTTGTGTCAGAACAGTAGGTCATGAGGTGGTTTTCTTTCTTGTTATAATTTATTTGGGGGTTATTCTACCCCATCTCCTCCTTGTTTTTTTAAGACAAGGTTTAGAAAATCCAGGCTGGCCTGGAACCTACAATTAATTCTCCTATCCCGTTTCCTTACTACAAACACACCCCTGGCACCTGGCTCAACACATCATGGCAGGAACATGTAACAGGGTTGCTGCTCACCTCACAGCAGGTGGGAATGCGTGGGCGGGGGGGGGGGGGCGGTGGTGTCTTAGTATCTCATTCAAAAACACACTTCCAACGACCTAACTTCCCTTCACAAGACTCTAGTTCCTAACAGTTCCCATCCTCCTACAGCACCACGGGCTGAGGACTAAGGTTTCAAATACATGGACATTTGGGGAACATCCCTATGTTGGGTTTCTTCAGCGGTTATATGGAGATAGTTATACTTACCTTATGGACCATTGTCAAAATCAAGTTTTTGTGGGTCTTGAAGCACTTAACGTATCCCAAGGAACATAGTAAGAGGGCAGTGGGTGGATGCTGGGTTTGTTATCACAAGAGCAAGACTGGAAACGAAGCGCATTTCTGCCCCTTCCTCCTGAGTGCAGGGTTAAAGATGTGTGCTATCACCTCCTGGCCATTTCTAGAATTTTAATTGACCTTCAGATCATTCACGCTGCATCAGAAAAAAAAGATGTTTTCTGCCCTCCTTCCCAAAAACAAAGATAATCTCTCTTAATGGTTTATAGGAAAAAATAAGAAATTCATTATTTTAATCTTTTTTATTTCCCTCAGGTGGGGAACATACGCAACACAGTGGTCACGTGAGCATGGAAGACAACTTGCCAGAGTTAGTTCTCTCCGGGTCTACCGTGTCATCCCAGAAGTTGAACTCAGGTCACCAAACTTGGCCCCTTTGCCCACCAAGCCATCTAGCTGACCCCAGAATTCTTTTTGTTTTTTTAATTTCAGTCATAGTATTTAATATTTGCAAATCTTGTGTGAGCATCATTTTGTTAATTACACATTAAAATGAGTCTCCAAGCAATTCAATAACTTTATGAACCCAATTCAATTTCATACAACTCAAACCAGCTAGTTTAGACATCCCCTGTGTGATGTTAGTTTCTGCCAGCATCAGTGCATTTTGCTTTGAAATATTTTTAAGGCCACCTCTCTCAGATCAATATCACCACCTTAAATGATTCACATGTTCACTAAGATATAATTCATATACTATGAAATTCACATATTTGGATTATCCTTTTTTTAAAAAAAATATTTATTCATTTATTATGCATTCAATATCTGCCTGCAGGCCAGAGAGGGCACCAGATCTCATTACAGATGGTTGTGAGCCACCATATGGTTGCTGGGAATTGAATTCAAGACCTTTGGAAGAGCAGGCAATGCTCTTAACCACTGAGCCATCTCTCCAGCCCCCTGGATTATCCTTTTAAAGAAGACAAGATTTTAATAAGTATTTAATACTCTTGGGAGGCAGATTTTGAGACAGGGTTTCTCAGTGTGACGCTGGCTGACCTAGAACTCGCTCTGTAGTCCAGACTTGGCCTCAGTCTTGCAGAGATTCACCTGCCTCTGCCTCCTGCGCTCTGGGTTAAAGACACATGCCACCACTGCCTAGCCTATATTTAATACTATTAAAGCTTGTGTGCTGGAGATTTCCTTGCATGTCATGGAACTATGAACCCCTTGTTTTCTGTGTTCCCATTCAAGATAGAGGGCTCCGTTATTGGGCCATGTAATTAATTGCTTGCGGGGTGAAATTGGAGCTGGAACTCTGTCGTTACATGATTGCTAAGTACATGAAGTACCACACCAGCGATGCGATTTAATCTTCATAAGCCCACTGAAGGAAGTACTATTTTTATTACCATCTCTGCAGTGAGGCTAACAGTTAGGTGCGTCACTAAGGTTGCCTGTGTGTTCAGGGTTATCTGATTCTACAGTCCATCTTTTTAAACCCTGTGCTGGCGCTTTTGTCCTAAAACTTGACTTTGTTTGTTTCTGTAAGTAACCTAGGTTTTACTACAAAAAAATTAAATGACATCATTAAATTAAAAGAGAGGATAAAGATCACACAAGACAGTATCAGTATCTTTGCATAAACCCAATTATCAGCTTGATGTAAATTCTTACAGATTTACAGATTATGAATGTATGTGCAGTTATGATTTTTAATTGTATATAACTTACAATAGTTATTTATTTGAGTGAAATGGTGCTTTAATACATAATTTTATCTATTTTTGTCATAATTTTAATCAGAATATTTCTACTAAATCAATATCTAGCTCCGGATCAGCGGTATTTCACTGTATAAATGGTGCATAATTCAGCCACCCACCAGCAGTTGTGCGTGTGCCTCTTTCCCCAGGCCTCCATCACATTACAGATTTTCATAGTGTTTAGTATTTTATCAGTCATTAGTCTTCTCAGTATTTCTCAGTTTAGGCATCCAAATGAGGATGATACTCTGTTGTTCAGATTTGACGTTCCTAGCAGCGAGACTTGAATCCCCCCCCCCCATGGACTTTCTAGCCATCTGTGATCCTTCTTGTGAGTTTGGAAGGGTCGTGACTTAAGCAGTAACAGCACCAGTCCTCTTGCTATAACACATCCTGCCAGTTAAGCGTCTTCTTATTGAAACATATTTTCCTGTGGTTTTTTTTGTTGAATTTTCTCCTTCGAACACTGGGCTCACCGTAGGCAGACCTGTCAATTAATTAAGTCTGTCTCTGGCACCGTTCGTGTTTCCTCAACAGTCATCTTTTTATCTTTTCTTTTTACGTAATGTCCAGCATCTAACCTCTTAGAGTATGTGGCTTGTGGGGTTTTATACAAAATGAATTGGCTATTGGAACTCACTTTATGAGTTTTTTTTACAGCATTCCTCTACTTCTCTGAGGCCTTAGAGTTTGTTGAAATGAGTTAATTTCTTCTATCAGGGCATAAGCTTCAGGGTGGAAAAATAAAACTGGTTCTGTCCTTATTCTTGTACTAACTTGCTTTGTGGTTTGGGGAAATAACTCCGGTTATCTCTCTTCCTTCATGTGTATTTGTTTGGGCGTTGTTTTACTTTATTTTTTGTTTTGGATTTAAGTTTGGGAGTATGTGGTATGTGCTGCTTGTTTATTTGGGTTTTTGTTGTTGTTGTTGTTGTTGTTTTTGAGACAGGTTTCTCCGTGTAGCCCTGGCTTTCCTGTAACTGACTCTGTAGACCAGGCTGGCATTGAACTCAGAGATCCGCCTGCCTCTGCCTCCTGAGTGTTGGTTGTTTTGGATTTTTTTTGAGACACTCTTTAGCAGCCCAGGCTGGCCTCAAAACTACTAAACAAGGATGGCCTTGAATTCCTGATCCTCCCACCTCTTCCCTCCAGCCTCTGGTACTGGAAGTGTGTGCTACCAGATGAACTCACAAAGACTGTGGCAGCATGCACAGGGCTTGCACAGATCCAAGGTAGACGAGGTTGGAGCACTGAGAAGGGGAGGGAGACACGAGCTCCCATCCTTAACCAAGAAGCTCTCTCTAACTGACAACCATTTGCAAAGGAAAAATTAGTCTTCTCCAATAGAGTCTCTCTCTGGCTACACAAAACACACTTGGGGGTGGCCCCTGCTCAACAAAAGCAAACTCAGTAATATTTTTGTACATTTTTTGGTCTCATGTTGCTTTGTCTGGGCATTTTTTATCTTACAGCTCTTTTGTTTGTATATTATGTTTTCAGTTTTGTGTTTTCGTGAGTTTTGTGTTTATGCGTGTGTGTTTCTTATGCTTTTCTTTGTGTGCTTATTGTTATTTTATGGTTTTTGTGTCTTTTACTTGCTTTTTTTGGCTTTCTAAAAAGAACGAGAAAGAACTTGACTAACTGGATGGATAGGGAGATGGGGAGGATCTAGGAGGAAATGAGGGCGGGGAAACCATGATCAAAATGTATTGTATAAAAAAAAATTATTTTCAGCTGGGTGGTGGTGGCACACGCACTCGGGAAGCAGAGGCAGGTGGATCTCTATGAGTTCGAGGCCAGCCTGTTCTACAAAAGCTAGTTTCAGGACAGGCTCCAAAGCAACACAGAGAAACCCTGTCTCGACATACCAATAAATAAATAAATAAATAAATAGATTTCAATTTTAAAAAAAGGAAAAGTATATGCTATGCCCAACATAACTCCAGTTTTCTAAGGTTTGTATTGCAGGCCTTTAAGTTGAGATTATATGAAAAGCAAATATCATAAGTGATACATTTCACATATCATGCTAGCGTGTGTTCTCTAGCATGTGTTCTCTAACTGAAGCTAATGTGCTAACATCCATGAAAGGTGCTCTTGCTGCTTCTGTGGCTGCTGCTGTTTGGTTTTTACCAATGTTGGTTCTTTCTCTTCATGTGTTTGTTACAGTACTTATATGACCAGCATCACAGACTGGAGAGAGAGCCCATACCAGTAGGAGAAAAATGTAAATATATATTTTTTAAATTACTTATTATAATTGTGTGTACATGTATGTGTGTTCACACTCCCGTGCCACCCATAATGTGTGTGTGTGTACGCACTAGTGCCGCAGCACTTACTTGGAGGTCGGAGGGCAACTTAGTGTAGTGGGTTCTCTCTTCCACCTAAATATGGACGCAAGGGTTGAAGTCAGGATCTCAGGTCTCCAGGCTTGTATGACAAGAGCTCTTACCCACCAAACCATCTCACTGGGTCCTACATTTTAATTTTATATTTGTAATTGTATATATAATATGTTAGTATATATTATGTCATATTATATTATTATATTATATTATTGGTTTGTATACATACATACACATACACAGCCGTTTTCAGAATACGCTATAGAAAGCTAAGTTGACTAAACGCTTTTTGGAGGGAGCCAGCCTCTCATGGATATTCTGCAGACAGTGCTCAATTGGGGTCCAGAGTGTGTAAAGTCTGGCTTTTAGAGAGGTATCAATTCTGGTTTTTCTATTCTCTTTTTCCTTTTTTTGTTGTTATGGGTGAGTGGTAGCATACACTTTTAATTCTTCACTCAGGCAGAGGTGTTCAAGGCCAGCCTTGTCTCCATAGGTCAGACCCAGCTAGGGTTACATAGTGAGATCTTGTTTCCAAAGAGAAGAGAAAAAAACAAACTTGGATTATTTTTTAGTTAAGAAACATTTATTCCAATGTGAATCATGGCAAATAAAGGTTTAGAGTTAGAGAAGATGACTCAAGCCAGAGACATTTGTTGCCTAATACACCTTCAAATCCAAAAAGATCAGAGTAGCCCAGGCACATTTGGGAAAGCTATAGCCTTGTTGCTGCCCAGTAGCCAGATTCTACTGAAGACCTAAGAAAGCTCCACCCATCTTGGGGTGGGGGGTGGGGGTGGAAGATGTTTAGTTTAGTGCACAAAGGGAAGAGCGCCACCTGCTGGGATGCCAATGATACTCCGTGCCTGGGCGGGGCCTCCTGGCCGAAGGAACCGTGAACACCAGTCCTGTGGGGTTTCGCCTAACCCGCCTCCAGTTAGAGTTGTATAACAGTCATTTGATATCCTCGTGGGTTCCTTACAAACGCTTCTTTTTTTCTCAGTTCACAAATGAATTACTGTCCTAGAACGAAGTTTCCCGGAGTCTATTATTTAGTAGTGCAAGCTTGTACTCATCATGTACAGTATAGGTATTATATCAATTTTAATTCGGTTTATAAAGAGCAGTTTCCTGTGCTCGTTATAGTACAAATCACCAATTACCGCAGTCAGGTATCAATAGCTGCTGGACAGAGCCTTGCCTGCTTTTGAGTCTGGCCTGCGTAAGTGGAGAGCTGGGAAGAAAGCTCGGTTGGCGAACCTGGAGGACACACGGAATCAGCTGGACTGGAACGTCTAGGTGAAGACGGCTATCGCAGCGCTAGCATTGTGCGCAATTTCTCCATGTGGTGATTTTCAAATATAGAGTGGGTTTTAGTAATGCAGACCACATCCCCCCCCACCAGACTTGTGAACGGTTACACTCACAAATGGGATGAAGAGTGGCGAAGAGATGCCCAGAAATTTATGAATGGAAAGAATATAGCTATTCCTAGTTGGCATGACTGATACCTGATCAAACTGTCTTCATCCACACCTCTTTAAATTCTGTCTCCTGTTCGATGGTGTACCACTTATCTCCCTTAAGTCACACGTTATAACGTTATCATATGAAATACAGTTCTAGTTGATCAGATTGCGTGCCACTTAAAATTGAGCTAAAATGAGCTCACTCCCAGAGTAACATTTGAAAGGGAAGAATGAACGAGTAAGCTCCGAGTGTTTACATACGGGTATTATGCTAATCTATTTCTAACCCAGGCCAATCGTGGGCTTGACCAGGATTGTTGGTTTTAAGGAAGACTGGCATCCCCTCAAGTTGCTAAGCTAACGCTCTGAATCCTGAGCTGCCAAATGGGTATTCACCAACCAGAAAGAGAGCGCCTGCTTGAAAGAAGAGGCATTCTGATGAGGGCTCATTAGTTTCATCCGGGTTTATCCAGTTCTACGAAACAATAAAGCTACCTGGGTTTTTGTTGGTTGTTTTGTTTAACTTTGAAGTGGATTTCTGTCTTTCTTCCCATCCTTGAGTGTTTTGATAAATATAGGGCTTAAATAGTGCTTATTTGCAAGATAAGATCATTCTACAGCTATATTATATCCTTATATATGACTGGTTAAGACAAATATAAGTGGACACCCTTTTCTATGACTGGCAACAGCATATGCCAGCAAGGGTCAGTTCTCACAGTGTATGGCCATTTATTTTTCTTAGTGATTTGTCATTCTTTATAGTCCATTTGGAAAGTGATTTTCCTTCATCCAAGACATTTGATTGATTATCGACTGTATTATAAACCAATTCTAGCTTGGATTTAAAGATAGCTAGGGCTCAAATTTTGCCAAAAGACTCAAAGTCCTTCTACAAATAATGACCTGTGAGCACACACAAGCACACACGCTCACATATTTCCAACTTCTTTTGTTTTCACAGAGGATGAGACCCTGTGGATTGCTTCTATCCCAATATGGTATGATAGACCACGCCCTCCTGAAAGGTTGCTGTGAACACCCTCAAAAAATTACCTTGCTTGACTGCTGACTGAAAGGAACCTAGCAAAGAGGATATACCATGAAAGACCTGATTAACAGCGCCCCCATACAACACGAAGCAGTTTGGAGAAAAATAACTATGTCCATATTCCCAAATATTGTTTATGAGTGTTCTTTTACATTTAAAGGGGGATATGATATAGATATGAATAATTTGCATTGGTATAAATTTTGCCTTATTGATAGAAATTTAAGGCCAATTTTTTATATGTATATGTATTTCTGAACTTGATTAAGATATTGTGATTGTGTAGTTCATTTAAAAATGTAATGTATAATTAGGAAATATAGGTTGTTAATGGATAATAATCAATAATAATCAAGCTTTTAGTCATGTTGGCTAGATTTTCTAGATATATAGAGATATATTTCAGTTAGATAGGCATTCTTCATATCTTTCAAAGACTACAAAATATGGCATTTAATGTTTTAATAAATTGGGGCTTTTCATGACAATGAGACACATCTGCTCCTGGCAGCACCAATCTACTTCAAGAGGAAGATGGGCATTAAAGAGGCTCCTTATGGAGTTGGTTAACCATTGGGCAAGAAACTGCTCTTGCCTGAACTGTTATATAAACTGGACACAGAGAACCCGCAGAGAGAGGACTGCTGAACTTACCTAAAGATGAGATGATCCTTCGGGGTTCCTGTTTCATGAAAAAAATCTGCGAGACATTCTGCAGGATACAGCAGAAAATGACTAAACTGTCTTTGGAATTTCCTGCTTCATGGAAAGTTCTGCTGGATACTATGGGCCTGTAGGCTAAAGATGGATGCCCCAACAGTACAGAAGAACTTTGGGTGACTGTACAGACAGCAAGATATCTCTCTGTCAATTCTAGAGTTTTGGACTTAGGTAATATTATATCCTTCTGGAGTCTTTGATAAAGAATAGATAGATAGGTATAGTTTTCCATTGTTATGATAAAAGATAAAGCAGATATAAGTATTGTAATTGTAATTCTTACTTGATGACTGTTTTGTTATATGTATTTTTCCTATGTTAAAGTAAAAGCCTTTCTTTTTTGTTTAAACAGAAAAAGGGGAAATGGTATAAGAAGTCCTTCTATATTTGTGTTGATTTTATTGGTTGAATAAAGAAGCTGCCTTGGCCTTTTGATAGGGCAGCCCTTAGGTGGGCAGAGTAGACAGAATAGAATGCTGGGAAGAAGGGGAGTGTGGCAGATGCCATGATTCTCTTGCCTGAGACGGAGTAGGTTAGACACTTGCCGGTAAGCCGCAATCACATGAAGACACACAGATTACTAGTATGGGTTAAAGCAAGATGTGAGAGTTGGTCAAGAAGAGACTAGATATAATGGGCCAGGCAGCAATTTAATTAATACGATTTCCATGTGATTAATTCAGGGATTAAGCTAGCCGGGCAGCCGGGACGTGGCCCGCTGCTCTCCTCCTCTTTGCTACATACATCTGACTCCTTTTTATTTTTTTTTTATTTTTTTTTTATTTTTTTTATTATAAAAGTTTCCATTTCCGCCCCCCCTCCCAACACCCTCCCACTCCCCCCACTCCCCCCCTCCTTCCCCTCCGTCCCCCAGGGCAGTCAGGGTTTCCTGCCCTGTGGGAAGCTCCAGCTCCCTCCCCCTCCCTCCAAGTCCAGGAAGGCGAGCGTCCAAACAGACTGGATCCCCAAAATCCAGCATATGCAGAGGAAACAGGTCCCAGTGTCATAGTCTGACTCCTTTTTAAAATAGATTCAAAAAATTGTAAATTTTAGCTCCAGTCATGATACAAATAAGGAGGGAGGCACTAAAGAATTTGGATTTGAGTTAAATCAGATCTGCAGAAACTCTTATGCCTTAATGGTTCTGCTTTACATGGTAATATTAAAGTTAGAGGCATATAAGTTATATAGCTTCTTCCTGGAATTGTTGTTGGGATTTACTAGTGCAAGAGCTGTAATAACTTTAAGTCGAGGATTCCTGGTAGAAATACTACACAAAGTACGTATTAGTAGAAGCCCTGCTAAAGAACAAAGCAGCATCTGTCTCCCAAGTTGCCTGTGTTTCGTTACTGTTGGTATCACACTTGCTCCATTGAAACACATGCGCCCTTATCTAAATGATAATTAATAACACCAGGCTTCTGCTTGGCACTCAGAAAACGTTTGTTGAGTGAGTGAATGCTTTACACAAGCTGCAAACTGGTACCCACATTTTATTTTTCTGTAGTTGCTCCAGATTCTAAACCACAGTTCTATGCCTGGAGCTGGACGGGATATCAGGTCACTTGTTTCTAAACTTTGTGGTCCCGATATTGAAGAAATTGAGACTAGAAGAAGTAAGGTGACAAGAGGCAGCAAATCAGGTAGCAAACATTTAGCATTTAGTCCTCTCACAGCAGGGGTTGGGGCGTATGCACTGTTTCAGATAACAGAGACAGTGGAGCAAAATCCCTCCTTCAAAGAACTTCTGAGCTTGTGAGAAGCAGGTGATGAGCAAACTATGAAAATACTAACACAGAATGTTGTGGTGAAGAATTGCTGGAAGATGGAAGAGATACAGTGGTTTGACTGATTCTACAGCCCAGAACTGTCCCAGAGACAGAGCAACGTGAAAGCACTATGCACAGATAGGGAAGAAAAGTTTTGTAAATACAACTCCAGGACTCGGGAGATAGCTCAGTGCTTGTCACAGAAGTGTGAGGATCGGATTTCACATCTCCAGAACCATGTAGAAGCAGAGTGGCCATGGTGGCTACTTGGAATCACAACCCTCAGGGACAGAGGATCCCCAGGGCAAGCTGACTTGCTAGATTAGCTGGAATTGGTCAGCTTTGGGGTCAGTGGGAGAACCTGCCTCAAAAAACAAGGTGGAGATGGGCCAAGAAAGATTCCAGAAATCAACTTCAGGCCTTCACATGTATACACACACGTGTGCATACCTGTACACACATGCACTTTTACATACATGCAAAAAATACATTTGAACATACACTCACATCACACACACACCAAAACATACACTCACATCACACACACACACACACACAAATGATGAATAATAATGATAATAATAAGTGCAGATGTGAGACAGGAACACATGTAACATGTTTAATAAAAATAAAAACATCTGTAGGGCTTCAGCTGGAATGAAGAGGGGAAACAGACAAAGAGGGGAGAAGAGACAATACCACAACCTGTCAGACTCTGTGATCTGGAAAAGAAGCTGAGTTTCATCACAGAATATGCTGAGAGACTGTTTAAAAGATTTTGAGGCAGAGCTGGAGATGAGGTTCAGTCAATAGAGTGTCAGGCCCTGGATTCAGTCCCCCACGCCAGATAAACCCACATGTGATAGATAGCACATGATTGTAATCCCAGCTCTCAGAAGGTGAAGGCAGGAGGATCAGAGTTCAAGATTATCCTCGGCTATTGATAAGTTCTAGGCCAGTCTAGGATACATAAGACTGTCTAAAAATAAATTAGTTCATTAAAAGGATTTTGAGGAGAGGAGCCATGTAATTTGATTTACATTGCATTTATTGGTTGCAGGGATGTAGAGCAAAGCCAAGGCCTTGGTAGTGGTGAGCATCACATTACCCTTGAGCTACACCTCTGGCCCTTCATTGCCGTTTTAGAAAAATCACTCTGACTGTTGAGTGGAGAATGGACCAGGAGGGGGAGGAGAGATGTGTCTGAGTGTCCGCTCTGGGGATATGGTTGGTAGAGAACAGGCGGCCTGTGATTCACAGAAGGGAAAGCAGCTTTGGGAGGAAGGGTCGGCCTGGAAATTCCTCAACTGCTGAGCCAGCACAGCAGCCTGTGTACAGAAGCCACGTACTCACTTCTTGGCCTGAGACTCGGGCTTCTGTGGTAGCCCTTGGCCTGAGAATATCGTCATTAGCAGACTGGATGAGAGTCCCCACAGGGAGGAGCAGACTGTTATGAGAGGGCTTGCAGGAAGCTGTGGAAGGTCAAGGCAGGGCTAAGGTAGAATGGACCTTACACAAAACTCATTGTTTTCAGCATTGTCAAGTGTACAAGTTACCATATTGTGCAACCCTTATCACCGTCAACCCCATTGACCCAAACAGAAATCTTGAGATCATTAAATAGTAATTTACCACACCTCCCTCTCTACAAGCACTGCTAGCTGTGAGTCTGCTTTCTGTCGCTGGGAATTTGCCTAGCCTGGGTTCCTCATCAGAGAGATTCCGGAGTATTTCCCTGTTTTGTTTCCATATGATTTCTTCTTTAATAATTTTTTAATTATGTGTATGTGTGGGTGTGTATACCTGAGTGTGGGTGCTGGTTAATGCCCGAGGAGGGGGTCAGCTCCTCTGGAGCTGCAGTTGCCAATGACTGTGAACTGCCCGACGAGGGTACTGGGACCAGAGCTCAGATCTTCTGTGGAGCCATCTCACCAGCCCCACCTCTTCTATCATATTATTTCACTGAGCAAAAAGTCTTCAAGTTTCAGATGTAACATGTGTCACAATGTCATTCCTCTCCATATATTGTGTCATTTTCTTTGTTTTGTTTTGTCTGTTTTGCTTTAAGACAGGATCTCGTGTAGCCCAGGCTGGCCTCAAACTCATTATGTAGCTGAGGATGACTTTAAACTTCCGGTCCTCCTGCCGCCATCTCTTGAGTGCCAGCATCACAGGCCTATGTCCCACAGCTGATTGTATGTGGTACTAGGGACTAAACCCAGGGCTTCATCCTGAACTTAGGGCTTCATTCATGCTAGAAAGTCACTTTACCAACTAAACTACATCTCAACTCCCCACATTGCACTTTTTGTGATTAGGAAATTGAAGCAAGAAGGATAGTATTGTGGATACATCAGGACTAAATCCAAGATTCTAATTGCAGGGTTTGCTGGGGAAGGAAGGAAGGGAGGAAGGAAGGAAGGAAGGAAGGAAGGAAGGAAGGAAGGAAGGAGAGATGGAGACAAATGAACTGAGAGGCTAGAACTGACAGCTAAGTGCGGAAGCAGAGAAGTTTAAAAAGAGCAGCAAGGCATCTTGGAGTTGGAAACTACTAGATAATCTGAGAACCAGATAGAAAGCTGCATTCCCACTGATTGCGAGGCCTGGTAGGCATTTGCCTGAACAGTTCAGGGAGATGCAGGCATATGTATAGCACCTACGTATATGGTCTTTTGTTTCTTTGCTGTCTAAAGAAGAATGTACAAGAGAAGCTAGAGAAACACGTCAAGAATGGGAGGATGGAGAAACCGAAGGGCGGGCTCAGTCCACAAGACAGAGGTGCTGTGGGAGTTCCTTCAGCTCCTTCAGCCAATCGCCGCTGAGTTACCAGCCCATTGGGGCGTGGTCTCTCTCCCTTTAAAAAAAGCAGCGGCTGTCCTCCACTCTGTCTTTGTCTTCCGGCTCCGTTTCCGGCCCCTGGACTCCTTTCCTGTTCGCGCGGAGGGGCTGTTGTCTGGGACGGTAATCTGTAAGTTTTTTCCCCTTTGAATAAATAACCATTCTATTAATCATAATTCCAAACTGGTGTGGGATTGTCTGTGACTTACGCCTTCATCTGGCACCCCACGTTTGGTTGTAGAACCTCCCCTTTCCCCCCACTCAACTGCTTGCTACCAGCTCGGCTAGTCACGAGACCTCCCTCAGCTGCGGCCTGTGCCCTGTATGTGGAGCCAGCCTCCCAAGCTCCACAGGCTCGGGACAATCTCTGCAAGCCTGGTTTGCTCTTTTCTGAGTTGTTTTTAAATTTCCCTTGTAAGTGCGGTGCTTTAGTGGCGTGAATCAGAACGACTCGGTCACGTGGAGGCATACGCGGCTTCCGGGTTGCTCTTTTCTACCCCTGGATTCTGGGTTTCTGGTTCCGTGTATGGAATTGATTTAATTAAACTTTCTTTCTTGAGCAACTTATATTTCCTAGTTTTTAACAAATACTAAGGCAGACACTGAAACAGGACCTGTTTAAGTCACCTTTGCAGTGGTTCTAGTCGCAACTTGGCAACAGCGCCGCCAACTAGACAAGAGGTACTATGGCAGTTTTTGTTTCCAACGCCAATTTTACTGTTTTCTTTATTAATACAATGGATTATGTCATGCAAGGTTTATATGACTATGGGAATATATTAATTTACTTGTTACTAGGTTTCAGTTTTCTTTTCAATATTTTATCATTAAGAAAGATACGATTTTTACGGACTAATATTGAACAACTAGTTGAAAGGATTAAAATTATTGAAAATCAGGGGTTATCTGAACAAGTGGATACTATGATAGACAAAATTGACTCCATGTCCAAGGGTACTAGGAAGTTACCTGAAAGGGTACAGGCTGTTGAATTTGACGTTCAGATGTTACCACAAAGTTTTGATAAGGTAACAGATAGAATGAACCTCCAGAATGGGAACCAAAAAACTGATACCTTAGTGAAATTACTAGAAACACGGGTAGGTCAGGAGATTCAGGATTTAAGGGATACAATGATAAAAAGATTAGAAATGATTGAAGAAACTATTGGAGCTGGTGAACAGAGTAAGAAGGCACAAGGACAGGATACAATGCCACCACCAGCTGTTAGAACTGGCTTACCCAGGGTCCTAACAACATACCCTGTAATTCATTCTGACAAAGGGTTAACTTCCAAAGGCTCAAAGGGAGTTAAAGAAGCTAGATGGACACCAATAGCAATGAATGATTTAAAAGAAATTAAGCAAGCTGTCGTTAACTTTGGCTTGCACTCTGCATTTGTTAAGGAAATGATAAGGACTTGGGCTTCTAATGTCAGAGCTACCCCCCATGATTTCTCTCAGCTAGTGTCTGCAGTTTTAGATGATGGGCCTTCCTTGATGTTTGGAATTTATTTCAGAGAAGAATCCAAACATATGGAACAGCAAGGAAGAGCAAAAGGTGTGGAGGTTTCCCAAGATCAAATTCTTGGTGTAGGAGCATATGCTGATCCACAGGTCCAAGCTCTTTATGATGAAGAAGTGCTGTCCTTATGTCACAAAGCAGCCTTGAATGCTTTGAATAGAATACAAGATCCAGCAAAAAGGGTCGAATCATATACCAGGGTTAGGCAGGGACAGAGAGAACCCTTTACTGACTTTGTGCAAAGATTAATTAAGGCTCTGGACATAGGGGTAACAGACCCAGAAGCTAGACGAATACTTCTTGAATCTCTAGCTTTTGAAAATGCAAATACTGAATGTAAAAAGATAATTGGGCCTTTAAGATCTAGATCAGCACCAATGGAAGAATGGATACAGCATACAATGAATGTTGAGATGTTTAGCCATAATGATGAATCCTGGGTAGGAGAAGCGATTTCCAAAGCTATGAGGAGACATCAAACTACCAGGTGTTTTAATTGTGGTAAATTAGGACATCTGAAAAGGGATTGCAGGCAAAGAAATCCTAGGAATAATATCTCCTCTGGGAATGACAAAAGTAGGAGATCTCAGCCTTCAGGTATATGCAGGAGATGCGGTAAAGGCCGACATTGGTCCAACGAATGCAGGTCAACAACAGACAGACAAGGCAACCCGATACCATCGGGAAACTCCTTGAGGGGCCTCTCGCAGGCCCCCAAGCCAAAAGTGGCCCAGTCATTCCCAGTTACAGTCGAAAATGTGTCTCACCAAGAAAATTAAAAACTCCAATGTCTGCCGTAAAAAGTAATACTGGTCTAAATGATGAATTACATGTGGAGAAAGAGTCAAAAAATTCAGGAGGACAGAGTAAACGTATATTTTGGCAAACGTATATTAACGATCAAAGACCAAAGCTAAGAGTCTGTATAAATGGCATTTTTATTGAAGGCTTATTAGACACAGGTGCGGATGTAAGTATAATTACTCCAGAATCCTGGCATCCGAATTGGCCTCTTCATGAGGTAGATGTTCAGTTCCTGGGAATTGGAACCCTATCTCGTGTAAAACAAAGCACAAGATGGGTGGAATGCATAGGGCCTGAAGGGCAAATAGGAAGATTAAGGCCATATATAGCCAATATTGCAATAAATTTATGGGGCCGTGACCTGCTACAGCAATGGAATACCCAGATTAACATTCCTGTAGTTCCAGGAACTCACAATTCTGGGAAGGATATAATGAGGTATTATGGAAAAAGGTCACCAGCCATTCAGGCTGTACAAGAACACACAGCCAATAGCAAACCTTTAGAGGTACCAACAGCCCTACCTTTAAAATGGCTAACTGAGAAGCCAATATGGATCAAGCAGTGGCCTCTAGCTGAAGATAAGTTACAGGCTTTGGAACAGCTGGTACAAGAGCAACTAGATGCTAACCATATTGAAGAATCAACCAGCCCTTGGAATTCTCCTGTGTTTGTTGTAAAAAAAGAAATCTGGTAAATGGAGAATGGTGACAGATCTAAGAGCTGTCAACAAGGTAATTCAGCCTATGGGTCCGCTACAATCTGGAATTCCTTTGCCTTCTCTATTACCAAGAGGATGGCCTCTTATAGTTATTGATTTGAAAGATTGTTTTTTCACTATACCTTTGCAAAAAATGGATAGAGAAAAATTTGCCTTCACAGTGCCTACTTATAATAATTCTCAGCCTACTAGGAGATATCAATGGACTGTCCTCCCACAGGGGATGCTCAATAGTCCCACATTGTGTCAATATTTTGTTAATAAGCCACTGGAAATAATTCGTAAGCAATTTCCCAAGTCCATAATTTATCATTACATGGATGACATTTTATAATCTGATTCAAATAAAGATATTTTGGAAAGTATGTTTGAAGAAGTAAAGAAAGTCTTGCCTAGGTGGGGATTACAAATTGCCCCTGAAAAGATTCAAAGAGGAGATTCTATTAATTACCTAGGCTACAGAATAGGGTTAGAGAAAATTCGAACACAAAAGGCACAAATTAGGAGAGACCGGTTACGGACTCTTAATGACTTCCAAAGATTGTTAGGAGATATTTCCAGTCTACGACCAGCTGTTGGGATAACACCTGATCTAATAGTTCATTTAAACAAAACCTTAGATGGTGATAAGGATTTGAATAGTCCCAGAAAATTGACAGCTGAAGCAGAAAAGGAACTGACAATGATTGAGGAAAAATTACAGGAGGCACATGTGGATAGGGTCAACCCGAATCTTAGTTCCATCCTAGTCATACTGCCTTCCAGAATTTCTCCTACAGGGATCTTAATGCAGAGGGAAGATATTATTTTAGAGTGGATATTTATACCTCATAAACCAAGTAAAAAATTAAAAACTTATGTAGAAAAGGTTTCAGAATTAATTATAAAAGGTAAACTGAGACTTCGTCAACTAGCAGGTATAGACCCAGCAGAAATTATAGTGCCTTTTACTACTGAGGAAATAAGAAAGTTATGGGAAGATAATGAACCATGGCAAAGAGCTTGTGCTAATTTTTTGGGAGAAATTAGCAGCAACTATCCCAAAAGTGATAGACTTAACCTCATAAAGAGAACTTCTTGGATTCTTCCTAGAATTGTACGTGATGCTCCAATAACTGGAGCTCGGACATTTTATACCGATGTAAATAAATCAGGGAAAGCAGGTTATAAATCGGAAGAATTGAGTAAGGTGGAACAAAGCCCTTATAATTCTGTCCAGAAGGCAGAATTATATGCCATTCTTATGGTGCTAAGGGATTTTAAAGAACCTCTTAATATAGTTACAGATTCACAATATGCAGAAAGAGTTATCTTGCATATTGAAACCGCTGAATTCATACCAGATGATACAGAGTTGACTTCATTGTTTATCGAGGTACAGGACATAATTAGGAATAGGCTTTGTCCAATGTACATAACACACATCCGGTCCCATACCGGTCTGCCTGGGCCTCTAGCACAAGGTAACGCTGAAATTGACCAATTATTGATTGGAAGTGTTCTGCAGGCCTCAGAATTTCATAAAAAACATCATGTCAATAGTAAAGGCTTAAAGAAAGAGTTTTCCATTACATGGCAACAAGCTAAGGACATTATAAAGAGATGTCCTACTTGTTCTTTCTATAATCAAACACCGTTGCCTGCAGGGAGTAACCCAAAGGGTACTCAAAGGAATGAAATCTGGCAGA